>NC_091983.1:220516676-220616745 GCF_044704955.1 Pristiophorus japonicus | reverse complement strand
CACACACACTAACCCCCCACACACACACACACTAACCCCCCCCCCACACACACACACTAACCCCCCCCCACACACTCACACACTAACCCACACACACTAACCCCCCCCACACACACTAACCCCCCCCCACACACACACACACTAACCCCCCCCACACACACACACACTAACCCCCCCACACACACACACACTAACCCCCCCCACACACACACACACTAACCCCCCCCACACACACACACACAAACCCCCCCCACACACACACACACTAACCCCCCCCACACACACACACACACTAACCCCCCCCCCACACACACACACACTAACCCCCCCCACACACACACACACTAACCCCCCCACACACACACACACTAACCCCCCCCCCCCACACACACACACAAACCCCCCCCACACACACACACACACAAACCCCCCCCACACACACACACACAACCCCCCCCCACACACACACACACTAACCCCCCCCCACACACACACACACTAACCCCCCCCCCACACACACACACACCACTAACCCACCACTAACCCCCACACACACACACACACACAAACCCCCCCCCACACACACACACACACACACCTCCCCTCCCCTCCCCTCCGCCCGCCCACGCCCGACACTGCCCCACACCCACCTGACATCAGCGTGAATCCGCTGGGCAGCTGCACCATGCTGCCGGAAGTGCCTGTGCCCGTTGATTTGAAGACCGTGCCGTTGCTATTGGCGATGGCGGTGACGGGAGCAAGGTAGTTGGTGATGGGGAAGTTGTGACCCGTGCTGACCTGGAGGTTGGTCGAGGTGTTCGAAGCCGATTGGTTCATGCCCGTCGATCCTGGGACGTTGGCCACCGTGAACGTGGTGGGTTTTAAACCATCCTGAGTGGAGGGGGGGATCATCCAGAATTAAACAGGGGAGAAGCCAGGGTTCAAATTCAATGTAAAATTGCAGATCAGCTTCCCCATGGGCTGCGTCAGAATATTGACTGGGACACACTGTTACCTGGGTCTCTGGGTCCCTGTCCCGGTCAGTGCCCGGGGTCTCTGGGTCCCTGTCCCGGTCAGTGTCGGGGGGGGGTTCTCTGGGTCCCTGTCCCGGTCAGTGCCCGGGGGTCTCTGGGTCCCTGTCCCGGTCAGTGCCCGGGGGTCTCTGGGTCCCTGTCCCGGTCAGTGTCGGGGGGGGTTCTCTGGGTCCCTGTCCCGGTCAGTGCCCGGGGGTCTCTGGGTCCCTGTCCCGGTCAGTGCCCGGGGGTCTCTGGGTCCCTGTCCCAGTCAGTGTCGGGGGGGGTTCTCTGGGTCCCTGTCCCGGTCAGTGCCCGGGGGTCTCTGGGTCCCTGTCCCGGTCAGTGTCGGGGGGGGGGTTCTCTGGGTCCCTGTCCCGGTCAGTGCCCGGGGCTCTCTGGGTCCCTGTCCCGGTCAGTGCCCGGGGGTCTCTGGGTCCCTGTCCCGGTCAGTGTCGGGGGGGTTCTCTGGGTCCCTGTCCCGGTCAGTGCCCGGGGGTCTCTGGGTCCCTATCCCGGTCAGTGCCGGGGTCTCTGGGTCACTGTCCGTGTCGGGGGGGGGGGGGGGAGGGGGGAGGTCTCTGGGTCCCTGTCCCAGTCAGTGCCCGGGGGTCTCTGGGTTCCTGTCCCGGTCAGTGCCCGGGGGGGTCTCTGGGTCCCTGTCCCGGTCAGTGCCCGGGGGGGTCTCTGGGTCCCTGTCCCGGTCAGTACCCGGGGGGGTCTCTGGGTCCCTGTCCCGGTCAGTACCCGGGGGGGTCTCTGGGTCCCTGTCCCGGTCAGTACCCGGGTGGGTCTCTGGGTCCCTGTCCCGGTCAGTACCCGGGGGGGTCTCTGGGTCCCTGTCCCGGTCAGTACCTGGGGGGTCTCTGGGTCCCTGTCCCGGTCAGTGCCGGGGGTCTCTGGGTCTCTGTCCCAGTCAGTGCCCGGGGGTCTCTGGGTCCCTGTCCCGCTCAGTACCCAGGGGGTCTCTGAGTCCCTATCCCGGTCAGTGCCCGGGGGGTCTCTGGGTTCCTGTCCCGGTCAGTGCCCGGGGGGTCTCTGGGTCCCTGTCCCGGTCAGTGCCCGGGGGTTTCTGGGTCCCTGTCCCGGTCAGTGCCCGGGGGGTCTCTGGGTCCCTGTCCCGGTCAGTACCCGGGGGGTCTCTGGGTCCCTGTCCCGGTCAGTACCCGGGGGGTCTCTGGGTCCCTGTCCCGGTCAGTGCCCGGGGGGTCTCTGGGTCCCTGTCCCGGTCAGTGCCCGGGGGGTCTCTGGGTCCCGGTCAGTGCCCGGGGGGTCTCTGGGTCCCTGTCCCGGTCAGTGCCGGGGGTCTCTGGGTCCCTGTCCCAGACAGTGCCCGGGGGTCTCTGGGTCCCTGTCCCGCTCAGTACCCAGGGGGTCTCTGGGTCCCTGTCCCGGTCAGTGCCCGGGGGGTCTCTGGGTCCCTGTCCCAGACAGTGCCCCGGGGGTCTCTGGGTCCCTGTCCCGGTCAGTGTCGGGGGGGGGTGGGTCTCTGGGTCCCTGTCCCGGTCAGTGTCGGGGGGGGTCTCTGGGTCCCTGTCCCAGTCAGTGCTCGGGGGTCTCTGGGTCCCTGTCCCAGTCAGTGCTCGGGGGTCTCTGGGTCCCTGTCCCGGTCAGTGCTCGGGGGTCTCTGGGTCCCTGTCCCGGTCAGTGTCGGGGGTGTCTCTGGGTCCCTGTCCCGGTCAGTGTCGGGGGTGTCTCTGGGTCCCTGTCCCAGTCAGTGCTCGGGGGTCTCTGGGTCCCTGTCCCGGTCAGTGTCGGGGGGGGGGGGGTCTCTGGGTCCCTGTCCCGGTCAGTGTCGGGGGGGGGTCTCTGGGTCCCTGTCCCGGTCAGTGTCGGGGGGGTCTCTGGGTCCCTGTCCCAGTCAGTGCTCGGGGGTCTCTGGGTCCCTGTCCCGGTCAGTGTCGGGGGGAGTCTCTGGGTCCCTGTCACGGTCAGTGTCGGGGGGTCTCTGGGTCCCTGTCCCGGTCAGTGTCGGGGGGAGTCTCTGGGTCCCTGTCCCGGTCAGTGTCGGGGGGAGTCTCTGGGTCCCTGTCCCGGTCAGTGTCGGGGGTGTCTCTGGGTCCCTGTCCCGGTCAGTGTCGGGGGGTCTCTGGGTCCCTGTCCCAGTCAGTGTCGGGGGGGGTCTCTGGGTCCCTGTCCCGGTCAGTGTCGGGGGGTCTCTGGGTCCCTGTCCCGGTCAGTGTCGGGGGGGGGTCTCTGGGTCCCTGTCCCGGTCAGTATCGGGGGGTCTCTGGGTCCCTGTCCCGGTCAGTGTCGGGGGTGTCTCTGCGTCCCTGTCCCGGTCAGTGTCGGGGGGGTCTCTGGGTCCCTGTCCCGGTCAGTGTCGGGGAGTCTCTGGGTCCCTGTCCCGGTCAGTGTCGGGGGGTCTCTGGGTCCCTGTCCCAGTCAGTGTCGGGGGGGGGTGTCTCTGGGTCACAGTGTCCGGGGGTCTCTGGGGCACAGTGCCCGGGGGGGGGTCTCGCTCAGTGCCCGGGGCTCCCAGTCTTGCTCAGGGGGCCGGGAGAGTTGGTCCAGGGAGAGTTGTTCAGGGGCCAGGGGTACGTGGGGTGGGGAGAGGGTCCAGGTGCCAAGGGCAGGAGTAGTTCCCCATTTCTTTTCGTAACACATTAAAAATAGAAAAGATTAATGAGACACAAGATACCGAAGAGTACAGTCAGCACCGATACTCAGATTTTTCAGTCATTGTTTGATAACTGTCTGTGCTTGATTTGGTCAAAAATAACCAGTGTGGTCCGCTGGTGACATTTAAATATTAACCACACATGCCAATCGGTTCATTTTACCACCTTCTGATGGTTTCCAACTGACTGCAAGTCAGGCTGAGACATACTTCTCAAAATCAGTGACAAAGCAAATTTAAATATGTGTCTCAGACCCAAAGAGCTGCCAATCAGACACATCTACAAACCTAGCCCACAAGATGCCTGCACTGGAACTGACTGGCTCAAGTCCTCCCCCGGCATTGACATCATCGACAAAAACAAAAACAAGCCAAAAAGTCACCAACAAACCCAAACCGATCCTCACTCAATACACACACACACACGCAATCACACGCGCACACTCACACGCATACACACACAATCACACGCGCACACTCACACACGCGAACACTCACACACACAATCACACGCGCACACTCACACACAATCACACGCGCACACTCACAATCACACGCGCACACTCACAATCACACGCGCACACTCACACACAATCACACGCGCACACTCACACACACAATCACATGCGAACACTCACACACACAATCACACGCGCACACTCACACACACAATCACACGCGCACACTCACACAATCACACGCGCACACTCACACAATCACACGCGCACACTCACACAATCACACGCGCACACTCACACAATCACACGCGCACACTCACACACAATCACACGCGCACACTCACACACACAATCACACGCGCACACTCACACACACAATCACACGCGCACACTCACACACACAATCACACGCGCAATCACACTCGCACACACAATCACATGCGCACACTCACACACACAATCACATGCGCACACTCACACACACACAATCACATGCGCACACTCACACACACACACAATCACATGCGCACACTCACACACACACAATCACATGCGCACACTCACACACACACAATCACATGCGCATACTCACACACACAATCACACACTCACACACAATCACACGCGCACACTCACACACACAATCACATGCGCACACTCACACACACAATCACACTCGCACACACAATCACACGCGCAATCACACTCGCACACACAATCACACGCGCAATCACAATCACATGCGCACACTCACACACACAATTACATGCGCACACTCACACACACAATCACACGCGCACACACACACACAATCACACTCGCACACACAATCACACGCGCAATCACACTCGCACACCCAATCACACGCGCACACTCACACACACAATCACACGCGCACACTCACACACACAATCACACGCGCACACTCACACACACAATCACACGCGCACACTCACACACGCACACTCACACACACAATCACATGCGCACACTCACACACACAATCACACTCACACACACAATCACACGCGCACACACAATCACACGCGCACACACAATCACACGCGCACACACAATCACACGCGCACACACAATCACACGCGCACACACAATCACACTCACACACACAATCATCATCATCATAGGCAGTCCCTTGAGATCGAAGAAGACTTGCTTCCACTCTAAAAGTGAGTTCTCAGGTGACAGAACAGTCCAATACGGGAATTACAGTCTCTGTCACACAGTGGTTGAAGGAAAGGGTGGGTGGGACTGGTTTTCCGCACGCTCTTTCCACTGCCTGCGCTTGATTTCTGCATGCTCTCAGCGACGAGACTCGAGGTGCTTGGCGCTCCCCCGGATGCACTTCCTCCACTTAGGGTAGTCTTTGGCCAGGTACTCCCAGGTGTCGGTGGGGATGTTGCATTTTATCAAGGAAGCTTTGAGGGTGTCCTTGTAACGTTTCCGCTGCCCTCCTTTGGCTCGTTTACTGTGTAGAAGTTCAGAGTAGAGCGCTTTGCTTTGGGAGTCTTGTGTCAGGCATGTAAATAATGTGGCCCGCCCAACGGAGCTGGTCGTGTGTGGTCAGTGCTTCAATGCTGGGGATGTTGGCCTGATCGAGGACGCTAATGTTGGTGCGTCTGTCCTCCCAGGGGATTTGCAGGATCTTGTGGAGACGTCGTTGGCGGTATTTCTTCCAGCGATTTGAGATGCCTACCGTATATGGTTCACATCTCTGAGCCATACAGGAGGGTGAGTATCACTACAGCCCTGTAGACCATGAGCTTGGTGCCAGATTTGAGGGCCTGGTCTTCGAACTCTCTCTTCCTCAGGTGGCCGAAGGCAGCACTGGTGCACTGGAGGCGGTGTCTCCCTTGCTGATAATAGGCTCCCGAGGTATGGGTAATGGTCCACATTGTCCAGGGCCGCGCTGTGGATCTTGGGGGGACAGTGCTGTGTGGCGGGGTCAGGTTGATGGAGGACCTTTGTCTTATGGATGTTTAGTGCAAGGTCCATGCTTTCATATGTCTCAGTGAAGGAAGATGTTGACTATGACTTGGAGTTCAGTCTCTGAATGTGCGCAGACATAGCTCGACAACAGAAGATGGGACGGTCTTGGACCTGGCCTGGAGACGACGAAGGTTGAACAGGTTCTGTAGTTTAGTTCCACTCCAGCGGGGAGCTTGTTGACTGTGAGGTGGAGCATGACAGCGAGCAAGATTGAGAAGAGAGTTGGTGCGATGACGCAGCCCTGTTTGACCCCGGTCTGGACGTAGATTGGGTCTGTGATGGATCCGTTGGTCAGGATCGCGGCCTGCATGTCGTCGTGGAGCAGGCGGGGGATGGTGACAAACTTTTGGGGGCAACCGAAACGGAGGAGGACGCTCCATAGTTCCTCACGATTAACGGTGTCAAAGGCCTCTGTAAGGTCAAAGAAGGCCATGTACAAGGGTTGGTGCTGTTCCCTGCATTTCTCTTATAGTTGTTGCGCCGTAAAGATCATGTCTGTTGTAACCCGTAGTGGACAGAATCCGCATTGTGACTCTGGGAAGAGCTCCTCAGCCACAGGGAGAAGACGGTTGAGGTGGATTCTAGCATTGACTTTTCCAGTGGCTGATAACACTGTGGTTGCAATCACAATCACATAGACACACGTACACAATCACACACAGTCACACACGCAGTCTCACACGCACAGTCCACACATGTACAGAAAGACACAGACACACACAATCACACAGACACAAACGCGTGCAGTCACACACGTGCACAGATACACGCACACAATCACATACACACGCAGTCACAAATGCACACACACTGTCAACACAAACAGACACACACAGTCGCACAGATACACACGAAGTCAAACGCACGCAATCAAACACACGCACACACAGACTCACGCAGTCACATGCACACACTGCTGGACGAGTTGACCTGGATTTACAGGGGGCAGGTGAGGGGCAGCTGACACTGAGCTTGCTCTATCACCTTAAGGAGTCCGAGGAAAGTCACAGAGCTTTTCCCAAATCAGCCTCCGGTTCTTTCCCTCTCCCAGGACTGGTGGGGCCGGGGTGGAGGAGGTGGTAGATTTTGGTGCAGGCAGGCTCAATAGGCCTTCCTTGGATCTCCACAATGTTTGCCTCACCCCAGGAGCTCAGGGTCAATATGAATCACCGGGCACAGCAGTACGAGGTTCTATGATAAGTGGCGGTGGGTCGCAGGAGGCTCGGTGTGGCCCTCAGGCTGTTGGCTGCCTGCGATCTAGTGTCTCATTGCTCAACTCAAGGGACTGCCTATGATGATAATGTCTCATTGCTACACTGATCAGTCTGTGACTGAGCAACCCTGACAGGCAGAGTGCCAACTGGCACAGCTGCAGCTCAGACTGGAGTCTGTAACTTTATGGTCCCTGCTCACTGCTTCTCTTCCTTACCTCCATTACACCCGGCTTTCTTTTAGAAAAGATTGCAACTTTAAAAAAAAAAGAGCCCATGTTGAGGAGCCGAGGTAGGAACATAGCCACAGGAGGCCATTCAGCCCTTGGAGCCTGTCCTTCTTATTCAGTTAGAGCAAGGCTTATCTGTATCTTAACTCCATCTACCTTCCTTCATCCTCAGTACCCTTGCCTAACAAAATATCAATCTCAATTTTAACTTTAAACTGACTACTTATTGCGTTCCAGATTTCCACTCCCCCTTGTGTGAAGAAGTGCTTCCTGACATCATTCCTGAACAGCCTGGCTCGAATTTTACGGTTATGCTCCCTTGTTTGGGACTCGCTCACCAAAAGAAATAGTTTCTCTCTATGTACCCTACCAACTCCTTTAATCATCTTAAACACCTCGATCAGATCAAACCTCGCTCCAGAGCACAGTTTCCGCTCACTCGAGAACAGTTGTGAGGGAGGGTTGATTGTTGGATGTGCCATCTTAAGGATAAGATGTTAACCTGAGGATGTAAAAGATGCCACGACATTATTCAAAGAGCAGAGGAGTTCTCCCTGATGCCCTGGCCAATATTTATCCCTCAACCAACACCATCAAAAACAGATTATCTGGACATTATCTCATGCTGATTGTGGGAGCTTGCTGTGTGCAACTTGGTGGCTGCGTTTCCTGCATTGCAACAGTGACTACACTTCAAAGTTCTGTGTTTGCTGTGATGTGTTTTGGGACATTGAGGTTACGAAAGGCACTGTATTAATTCAAGTTCCTTACTTCTTACTGTTCTAAATTACTGGTTCTGAGCGATTCTAGAGGAAGCCGACAGTTCGGCTCTCTAGCTTAATATAAGCTGGGGTCAAGAATGCCCCCAGCCACTTCGAAGGGAGCTGTCTGACCCTTGTTTATCAAGTGTCAGTACAGTAATCAGCGGGCTGCCATTCCTTTACACTGCCAGCCATGGCCTTGCATGGGTTTGCTGCAATACTATGCCAGGGTGCGTGTGCCCTGTACAAATGACTGGCCTGCATCTTTCCTGATTACCCGAGGGACTTCATCTCATCGATGGATCTGTCACAGCAAGAAATTGTTTCCAATGGGTCAACGCCCATGAATTGAATAACTTCTGTACCAGCATGGATCGAAGGAAAACAATCGTATACTTGGGACTGGATACATTAGCAGTAGGGACGTGGGCAGTGGGATTAGTTCTGGGTTGCTCTAGTGTAGAACCAGCAGAAATATCGGGCGACTAGCCTCCTTCTGTGCTGTAAACCTTTACTGTGCTATATGTTCGTCCACCGGGTCCGTTCTTACATTAAACTGTTAATCAACAACATAAGGTCCAAGTACCACAGAGAACGGCTAAAATACTTGGGCTAGAAATTCGTCTCGGGCAGTGGCACAAAACAGGTGGTATTGCATCACCCGCCCATCCCTCACCGGAACCCCCCCCCCCACCATGCCAGCTCCACCCACCCCCCCCCAGTCCCATGCCAGCCCCAGCAACCCCCCCCCCAACCCACCTTCCCGTGCCGGCTCCCTCCCCCCACCCCCATCCTGCGCCGGCTCTCTCAACCACACCCCCCCCCACCCGATTCCTCCGCCCCACCACCCCCCGGATTCCTCCAATCCCCCCGTCCTCACCAACTCTCTCCCCCGTCCCATGCTTGATCCCCCCACACCCCCATCCCGCGCCCCAGATCCCACACCCGTCCGATTTCCCCCGTCCCGCGCCCGATCGCCCCAACCCCCACCTCCAACCCCCCCCCGCGCCCGATCACACACCCTCCAACCCCCCCCCGATACCCCCCCCCGTTCCTCCCCCCCCCACTCCCATGGACTGCTGCACTGAGGCAGGAGAAGCCAGTGTTTGAAGCAACATAGCACAGCAACATAGCAGCAAGATAACATTGTTTATAGGACTCACTATTCACACTCACATTGCAGATTGTTGGGGCATTGATGGGTCTTTTCTTTGAACTATGAATTGCCATTCATTCCCTCATTATATTCAGTGAAGGTTCAGTAGGAAAAAAGCTAAAAAAAAGGTTTGGCCACTTTTATGTCCCCAAGATAAATAGAAAAGCAGAAATTGTGAAAATGGAACAGAAAGTTCCTGAGATACACAGCAGGTCGACCAGAGGACAGCAAAGTTAATGTTTCAGGTGATTTAGACTTCTGAGGTCTCGGGGGTCAGAGAGCGAGGGTTGGGCGGGTGGTAGGGAGGAGGGCGCGGGGGGAGGAGGCCGAGGTGGAATGGAGCGAGGGGTCGGAGCAGGATGGGAAGGTGAGCTGGTGCGTACCATTAAACATCCCTCGATTGTGAGCTGGTCCGTGCCGTTAAAGGTCCCTAGATTGTGAACTGGTGTGTGCCGTTAAATGTGACTCTTTTCTGTATTGATGCAAGCAGAACTCCTGTGACATTGCTCATGGCATTAAGATTCTGCTGTTTGATGACAGGAGAGTCGCAATATAATGCACATGTATTATTCTGCTGCCAAAGTGGATCTCCACCTCTAAGATCAAAAAGTTTATTTGTTAAATTTACACACCCTGAGGTCACTCAGAGTCTAATTGCTAGGTTAACACTGCCTCAGGTCATTCAGAGTTTAATTCATCATCTTAGGCAATCCCTCAGGGTCGAGGGTGGCTTGCCTTCACACTGAAGATTAGTACTCAGGTGACTGATTAACTCATTTTAAATGGTGGAAGATGCCTGTGCGTGATTTCTTTTAATGTGGGGTGGCCTTTGCACACCAGCCAATGAACAAAGAGTATAATGCTTTGGCGAGGGAACTTTGCAAAGCAAGTTGAAGCAGAGTTTAGGTTTGGTTTCTCCGAGTCACAGGCATCATGTTGGCTCTGGCATTAAGGTGTTATCTGCTGTTCAGAGTTTCACTGCAATTTCCAACTGATGAAACACAAACGGTGAAAGAAATTTGAATATGAGCCAACCAGTTACAACAGAGCTGTTCAAAGTAAATTGACCAATTGTAATGAAGAATCACCACAGAAACGGCGATACGTCAGATAGGAAATGGGTGCACACAAACCATTTTTCCTTTATTGCAAGTGAGACGTTAAACTGAAGCCCGGTTTGCTCTCAGGTGGATGCAATAGATCCCATGACACTATTTCGAAGAAGAGCAGGTGAGTTCACCCTGGTGTCCTGGCCAATATTTATCCCTCAACCAGCATCACTAAAAAAACAGATTATCTGGTCATTATCACATCGCTGTTTGTGGGAGCTTGCTGTGCGCAAATTGGCTGTCGTGTTGTCCACATCACAAGTGACTACACTTCAAAGAGTAGTTAAGAACATAAGAAATAGGATCAGGAGTAGGCCATTTGGCCCCTCGAGCCTGCTCTGCCAATCAATAAAATCATGGCTGATCTGATCATGGACTCATCTCCACTTCCCTGCCTGCTCCCCATAACCCTTTACTCCCTTGTAGCTTAAAACTCTATCTCTGCCTTAAATATATTCAATGATCCGGCCTCTACAGTTCTCCGGGGCAGAGAATTCCACAGATTTACAACCCTCAGAGAATTCCTCCTCATCTCAGTTTTAAACGGGTGGCCCCTTATTCTAAGACTATGTCCTCTAGTTTTAGTTTCCCCTATGAGTGGAAACATCCTCTCTGCATCCACCTTGTCGAGCCCCCTCATTATCTTATAAGTTTCAATAAGATCACCTCTCATTCTTCTGCACTCCAATTAGTAGAGACCCAACTTACTCAACCTATCCTCATAAGTCAACCCCCTCATCTCCAGAATCAACCCAGTAAACCTTCTCTGAACTGTCTCCAATGCAAGTATATCCTTCCTTAAATACAGAGACCAAAACTGTGTACAGTACTCCAGGTGTGGCCTCACCAATACCCTGTACAGTTATAGCAGGACTTCCCTGCATTTATACTCTATCCCCCTTGCAATAGAAACCAACATTCCATTTGCCTTCCTGATTACTTGCTGTACCTGTATACTAACTTTTTGTGTTTCATGCACAAGGCACTTAGCAATTTTTCTCCATTTAAATTATAATTTGCTTTTCTATTATTTCTGCCAAAGTGGATGACCTCACATTTTACGCCATCTGCCAAATGTTTGCCCACTCACTTAGCCTGCCTATATCCCTTTGCAGAATGTGTGTGTCCTCCTCACAATTTGTTTTCCCACCCATCTTTGTATCAGCAAACTTAGCTACATTACATCGGTCCCTTCATCCAAGTCATTAATATAGATTGTAAATAGTTGGGGTCCCAGCACTGATCCCTGCGGCACCCCACTAGTTACTGCTTGCCAACCGTAAAATGACCCGTTTATCCCAACTCTCTGATCTGTTAGTTAGCCAATCCTCTATCCATGCTGATATATTACCCCCAACCCCGTGAGCTTTTATCTTGTGCAGTAACCTCTTCAGCTATTTCATTGACTGTAAAGCCCTTTTGGACGCCTTAAGTGGTAAAAGGTGCTATATAAATGCAAGTCTTTATTTTTCTCTTAAATTGCCCACAGTTGTCCCTCATGGGCTGCAGATGAATACAAATACTGGAAAGTCGGCGGCAGATGAGCAACATGTTGAAGTCAGTCTGTACAGAGCTCTACTTTCCCAGAGGAGAGAACGGCGCAACTCCCCCACCAGCACCAACAGAGAGACCAAACCACACCATTCACCCAAGGTCAGCTCCACAACCCAACCATTTCCGGCACCAACAGAGCTCCTTATTTTGACCTTTTACCTCCCAGAGCACTGCACACTATGCTGGAGAGCACGGTCATAAGAGAGAGCAGAGTTTGGCTCTCCCCATTACAGGACATCATCTTTGGTGCTCCTTCCACAATTGGAAGCTGCTCACAAACATCATAAACAGCCCCGCCCCCCCCCCCCCCCCCCGCCCCCCGCCGATTACTGCCTTTTAAACATTCACTGGGATCCGACTGAACAATTCAATGGCAAATGGGCTGTTTTCATTGGACAGAGATTTAAGGGTGGTTTGACAGGTGTTTAAAATTCTGAATGGATAAGAATATAGGAATTTCTAGACGAATAAAAGAGCACGGTCCATCTCGCTCTCCTTCTACCATTCTGGCAAGCGCAAGATACGGTACTAGAGGGATACGGTAGTGGAGGGATAGGGTACAGGAGGTACTTTCCAGTTGTTGAGGGCTCCAGAACGACACCAGATTAAATGCAGAGCAGAAACTCTTTTTTTCCATAGGGAGAGTTACAGGACAGTGGAATGCGCCAGTTAGAGTTAGTGACTGACCAGGTCAACATTGATCACCAGGTCACGGTTGGCAAGTGAAGGAAAAGGGATTTGGGAATAGAATGGCCACACGGGATTGGGAGGTAAAGCCAGCGGCCGAGGGCAGTCAATTCTATGTACAAACACACAGTGGAGTTCAAAGCAGATGCTTCAAGTGTGCCTTTTAAAATATAGATACATTTATTGGTCTATTCTCTCCGGCCCCACTCTGTCCCGTGGGTCTGCTGTGGCCGAAAGCAGCGCTGGTTAATAACGCAAGGTCCCGCTCCTGGCGGGATGACGGCGCAGGGTCGAACAGGCGCAGGGTCACAGGTCGGGGTCCTCTCTGTGCCACGCCGTTTCTCCGGAAGGCTTGGCCCAGCTCAGCGGATTCGTCGTCCCTCTTCTTGGTGGACTCTGGAGATCCCTCACTGCGCACCTCCCAAGTCTTCAAGTTTGATGGCTTTGAGCCCCGGATCCTGGAGGAAGAAATGGCAGTGAAGCAGAGCAGCCCAATCACCGCGAAAGCTGCCACGTCGGGAGCAGCGGAGGCCGAGGCAGGGCGAGGCCTGGATATTTACCAACGGCACCGATTCCCAGGCCACGGGGGAACGGAGGGTGCAGGATGACAACAGCAGGGAATGCGGCAAACGGGGAGGTGACGAGAGCAACTGCGAGTTGCCGAAGGAAGGAGTTACGAGAAGGAGGAACAGAACCGACAGAGAGGCAGAAAACTGAGCTCTGAGGCAAAGCACATTTTAAAAAAATCACAAGTTGGAGAAAGAGCAGGGAGGGCTGAAGAACTGAAGTTACAGATACTATAAGAGTTTGAAGAAACATTTGCGTTGGGAGTAAGAGGCTCAACAGCACCATCTGCTGGTGTGACTGGGATCATGAACTCACCAGCAGATCACCAGGAACTCACGCTGAGGGGGCACCTAGAGGGCTGATAGGGAATAGCAGCAGGGTGCTGTTGACACGTCAACATCAGAAAGCCCCTCGGGGAGATAGACATGGGGTGCGATGGACAATCAGGCTGCAACACGTACAAATGGAGAAACATTACAAAGTGCTGCAGTGCAGAGGGACCTGGGGGTCCTTGTGCATGAAACACAAAAAGTCAGTATGCAGGCACAACAAGATCAGGAAGGCATGGAATGTTGGCCTTTATTGCAAGGGGCAGAGAGTATAAAAGCAGAGAAGTCCTTCTACAACTGTACAGGGTACCTGGAGCACTGCGTGCAGTTTTGGTCTCTGTATTTAAGGAGGGATGTACTTGCATTGGAGGCAGTTCAGAGAAGGTTCACAAGGTTGATTCCTGAGATGAGGAGGTTGACTTATGAAGAAAGGTTGAGCAGGTTGGGCCTCTACTCACTGGAATTCAGAAAAATGAGACGTGTTCTTATTGAGATATATAAGATAATGAGGGGGCTTGACAAGGTAGATGTAGAGAGGATATTTCCACTCATGGGGGAATCTAGAACTAGGGGGGCATAGTTTTAGTCACACATTTAAAACAGAGATGAGGAGGAATTTCTTCTCTGAGGGTTGTAAATCTGTGAAATTCTCTGTCCCCGAGAGCTGTGGAGGCTGGGTCATTGAATAAGACGGAGATAAACAGATTTTTGAGCGATAAGAGAGTGAAGGGTTATGGGGAGCGGGCAGGGAAGTGGAACGGAGTCCATGATCAGATCAGCCATGATCTTATTAAATGGCAGAGCAGGCTTCAGGAGTCAAATGGCCTACCCCTGCGCCAATTTCTTATGTACTGCGCACAAGTACACACACACACATACATATTTGATCTGCGACTGATACAAGATTTTTATTTATGGATACTTTTACAGACGGAATCAGGTCCCATTGCCCCAGGGGCTTCCCCCCCACCCAGGGGGTTCCTCTCCCTCCCCCCCGCCCAGGGTTCCCATTGCCCCAGGGGGTTCCTCTCTCCTCTCCCCTCCCCCCCTCCGCCCAGGGGGTTCATTCCTCCCCCGCCCGCCCAGGGGGCCCATTGCCTTAGGGGCTACCCCCCCTCAGCCCAGGGGGCCCATTGCCGCAGGGGCTTCCCCCCCAGGGTTCCCATTGCCCCAGGGGGTTCCTCTTCTCCCCCTCCCCCCCCCCCCCCCCCCCGCCCAGGGTTCCCATTGCCCCAGGGGGTTCCTCTCCCCCCACACCCAGGGTTCCCATTGCCCTAGGGGGTTCCTCTTCCCCCCCCCCCCCACTCAGGGTTCCCATTGCCCCAGGGGGTTCCTCTCCCACCCAGGGTTCCCATTGCCCCAGGGGGTTCCTTCCTTCCCCCCCCCCCCCCAGGGGGCCCATTGCCCCAGGGGGTACCCCACCTCAGCCCAGGGTTCCCATTGCCTCAGGGGCTTCCCCCCTGCCCAGGGGGCCCATTGCCCCAGGGGGTTCCTTCCTCCCCCCGCCCAGGGGGCCCATTGCCCCAGGGGCTCCCTCCCTCCCCCTCCCCCCACTGCCCAGGGGTCTGGGGGACAGAGTCATTTTATTATTCACTGTATCCCCTCCGTTCTATAGAAATGAAAGGATAAATGCACTGCAACGTTATTGATTTTTCTGCTGATAGTTACCTGGGCCCCACCATGCAGGGGGTGCTGAACAGTAAGTGGGCGTGTGAGCCCTGCCACAGTTTCCCCCTCAGTAACCCAGGGGGACTTTGAGGAGAAGCAAGAGTACCCCTGCTCTCTCTCTCCTCGCGCCCCCCCCCCACCACCCCGCTAAAATCATCACCCTAGCCCCTTCCAGCTCCGCCCCTCACTGTTGGGACACTAGTGGAGGATACAGTACAAGAGTGCACTTTATACACACAGACCACGTCCTACTGTATGTCTCCACCTGTCTCCATCTCCACAGAAAGCTCAGCAACTGGCGATCTGACCATTTAACTGTGCGAACACTGGTCTGGACATCGAGTATCAGGAGAGTCATTTCTTTCCCATGGAGCAACACCTTGGAGCGTCCGGAATACCAGGATTTTCTCATGGAACGGATAGCAGCAGTGTCAGTTGGTCACGTTTCCCTCAATTCTCCATGCCCAAGACCCACTCCAGGTCCTGAATACAATCGAGGTCGAGATTTCAGTGCAGCACCGAGGGAGCCTGTCAATGAGACTGGAGTAACTGTGTGGACCACTTCCCATACCTCGGGAGCCTTGTCTACACAGGCAGACATTGATGTGGAGATTCAAAACCGCCTCCAGTGCAGCCTTCGGTCGCCTGAAGAAATGAATGTTCGAAGACCAGGCCCTCAAACCTACCACCAAGCTCATGGTTTACAGGGCTGAAGTAATACCTGCCCTCCTGTATGGTCAGAGGCATGGGCGACTTACAGAAGACACATCAAGTTGCTGGAGATATATCACCAACAATGTCTCCGCAAGATCCGACAAATCCCCTGGGAGGACAGACGCACCAACATCAGCATCCTCGACCAGGCCAACATCCCCAGCATTGAAGCACTGACCACATTCGATCAGCTCCGTTGGGCAGGTCACTTAATTCGAATGCCAGACACGAGACTTCCTAAACAACTGCTATATGCGGAGCCTCTTCATGGCAAACGGGCCAAAGGTGGGCAGCGGAAACGATACAAGGACACCCTCAAAGCCTCCCTGGTGAAGTGCGACATCAACACTGACGCCTGGGTGACCCTGGCCGAAGACCGCCCTAGGTGGAGAAAGTGCACCCGGGAGGGCGTTGAGCTCTTCGAATCTCAACGCCGCGAGCGTGAAGAGGTCAAGCGCAGGCAGCGGAAGGAGCGTGCGGCAAATCAGTGCCACCCCACCCCCCTTCCCCCGACAAATATGTCTCACCTGTGACAGGGTCTGTGGCTCTCCTGTTGGACTGTTCAGCCAACAAATAACTCACTTTAGGAGTGAAAGCAAGTCTTCCTTGATTTCGAGGGACTGCCGATGATGATGATGATGATGATGATGGAGTAACTGCGTTCGGTTCTCCGGAAGGATAGGTTGGCCTTGTAGTGGATGCAACACCGAATGATAGCGGTACTTAAATGATTAAATTATGAGGACAGGTTTGTATTCCCTTGAGTATAGCAGATTAAGGGGTGATCTAATCGAGAACAGAACATAAGAAATAGGAGCAGGAATCAGCCATAAGGCCCCTCGAGTCTGCTCCACCATTCAATATTATGGCAGATCCGATCTTGGCCTCAAATTCACTTTCCTGCCTGTTCCCCATAACCCTGGACTCCCCTATAGTTCAAGAATCTGTCTATCTCCGCCTTGAATATATTCAATGATCCAGCCTCCACAGCTCTCTGGGGTAGAGAATTCCAAAGATTCACACCCCTCAGAGAAGAAATTCCTCCTAATTTCCGTTTTAAATGGGTGACCCTGTATCTAAAACTATGCCCCCGAGTTCGAGATTCCCCCCACGAGGGGAAACATACTCTCAGCAGCAACCTTGTCGAGCCCCCTCAGAATCTTCTATGCTTCAATATCACCCCTCATTCTTCTAAACTCCAATGAGTACAGGCCCAACCTGCTCAACCTATCCTCATAAGACAACTCCTTCATCTCCAGAATCAACCTAGTGAACCTTCTCTGAACTGCCTCCAATGCAAGTATATCCCTCCTTAAGTAAGACCAAAACCATACACAGTACTCTATAGGCGTGGTCTCACCAATACCCTGTACAGTTGTAGAACTTCCCTACTTTGAAACTCCATCCACCTTGTAATAAAGGCCAACATTCCATTTACCTTCCTAACTACTTGCTGTATTTGCATGCTAACTTTTTGTGTTTCGTGTAAGAGGACTCCCAAATTCCTCTATTGCAGCATTCTGCACGCTCTCTAGATTTAAATTATATTTTGCTTTTCTATTCTTCCTACCAAAGTGCATAATCTCACATTTTCCCAAATTATACTCCATCTGCCAAATTTTTGCCCACTCACGTAACCTATCTATATCCCTTTATAATTCTGTGTCCTCCTCACAACTTGCTTTCCTATCTATCTTTGTATCGTCAGTAAACTTGGCTACATTACACTCGGTCCCTTCATCCAAGTCATTAATATAGATTATAAATAGTTGAGGACCCAGCACTGATCCCTGCGGCACCCCAGTAGTCACTGCCAACCGGAAAATGACCCATTTATCTCTATTTTCTGTTAGTTAGCCAATCCTCTATTAATGCTGATACATTACCCTCAACCCCATGAGATTTTATCTTGTGCAGTAACCTCTTATGTGGCACCTTATCGAATGCCTTCTGGAAATCCAAATACACCACATCCACTGGTTCCCCCTTATCCACCCTGCTCGTTACAACCTCAAAAAACTCCAACAAATTTGTCAAACATGATTTCCCTTTCATAAAACCATGCTGACTCTGCTTGACTGAATTATGCTTTTCCAAATGTCCCGCTACTGCTTCCTTAATAATGGACTCCAGCATTTTCCCCAACCACAGATGGTAGGCTAACTGGTCTATAGTTTCCTGCTGTTTGTCTGCCTCCTTTTTAAAATAGGGGAGTTACATTTGTGGTTTTCCAATCTGCTGGGATTGCTCCAGAATCCGGGGAATTTTAGTAGATTACAACCAATACATCCACTATCTCTGCAGCCACTTCTTTTAAGACCCTAGGATGTAAGTCATCAGGTCCAGGGGACTTGTCTGCCTTTAGTCCCATTATTTTACCGAGTACTACTTCATTAGTGATAGTGAATGTGTTAAGTTCTTGCTTACCTATAACCTCTTGATTATCCACTATTGGGATGTTTTTAATGCCTTCTACCGTGAAGACCAATACAAAATATTTGTTCAACTTCTCTGCCATTTCCCTGTTCTCAATTATTAATTCCCCAGTCTCATCCTCCAGGGGACCAACATTTTCTTTAGCTACTCTTTTCCTTTTCATGGGCCCAAGTTTCGAGCCGCACCTAGAACGGCGCAGTCCCGACCTGGATGCCCGTTTCTCCCGCCACAAAGTGTGCCTAAAAAAACCTCCGTATTCTCCACCTCCCTGCAGGTCCTCTGGCCCTCGGCGGAGCGCAGCAGGAGCTGGAGGGGGCGGAGCCAGGTCCCTGCGCTGAAAACAGTGCCGGGACCGCTGCACATGCGCGCTACAGTGGGCACGCAAGTGCAGTAGCTCCAGGCGCCCGAAAGTGTGGGAGGGGCCCGAAGCACGCAGCCCCTAGCCCTGGCCGAATGGCCTCACTGGGGCTGCGTGAATAAGGCTCCTCGACTCCCGCTTTCCGACCGGACCCGACTCCCGTTCTCCCCCCCGACTGGACCCGACCCAGCTCCCGTTTCCCCCCCCCCCCGACTGGACCCGACCCGGCTCCCGTTTCCCCCCCCCCCCCGACTGGACCCGACCCCCGCTCCGCCCCCCCTGACTGGACCTGACCCGCGCTCCCGCTCCTCACCCCCGCCCCCCCCCACACTGGATCCGACCTGACCTCCCTCCCTCTCCCTCCCCCCGACCCGACCGACCTCCCTCCCACCATCCCCCCGACCCGACCCAACGCCACCTACCTGTAAATCTGGTGCTGGGGACGGGCCCTCCCCCTTCCCCTTCCCTGCCCCCCCTCTTTCCCCTTCCCCCAATCTCCCCTTTATCCCCTTCTCCCCCCCCATCCCTCCCCTCGCTGTCAGAAACACAGACACTGACAGACAGAGAATGAGACACACACACAGGCAGACAGAGAGATAGAGACATTGACAGAGATACACTGGTGGGGGGGGGGGGCATCCCAGCACGCTGTTGGAGGGCTCCCGGTGCTGCAGTCAGTAAGTAGAAAATGTTTTATTTATTGATTTTTAAAAAAAATTATTTCTTATTAATTTTTTTTGAATGCAGGCCCAGTCGATCCAGTCTCTCCTCATATGTCAGTCCTGCCATCCCTGGAATCAGTCTGGTGAACCTTCGCTGCACTCCCTCAATAGCAAAAACGTCCTTCCTCAGATTAGACGACCAAAACTGAACACAATATTCCAGGTGAAGCCTCACCAAGGCCTTGTACAACTGTAGTAAGACCTCCCTGCCCCTGTACTCAAATCCCCTCGCAATGAAGGCCAACATACCATTTGCTTTCTTCACCGCCTGCTGTACCCTGCATGCCAACTTTAACAGGTCTCGTTGCACCTCCCCTTTTCCTAATCTGCCGCCATTCAGATAATATTTTGCCTTCGTGTTTTTGCCACCAAAGTGGATAACCTCACATTTATCCACATTATACTGCATCTGTCCAAGTCACCCTGCACCCTTTTAGCATCCACCTCACAGCTCACACCGCTACCCAGTTTAGTGTCATCTGCAAACTTGGGAGATATTACACGCATCTAAATCATTAATGTATATTGTAAATAGCTGGGGTCCCAGTACTGAGCCCTGCGGCACCCCACTAGTCACTGCGTGCCATTCTGAAAAGGACCTGTTTATCTTGACTCTCTGCTTCCTGTCTGCCAACCAGTTCTCTATGCACGTCAGTTCATGACTCCCAATGCCATGTGCTTTAATTTTGCACACCAATCTCTTGTGTGGGACCTTGTCAAAAGCCTCCTGAAAGTCCAAATACACCACATCCACTGGTTCTCCCTTGTCCACTCTACTGGTTACATCCTCAAAGAATTCTAGAAGAGTTGTCAAGCATGATTTCCCTTTCATAAACCCATGCTGACTTGGACCGATCCTGTGACTGCTTTCCAAATGCGCTGCTATTTCATCTTTAATAAATTAATTCCAACATTTTCCCCACTACTGATGTCAGGCTAACCGGTCTATAATTCCCTGTTTTCTCTCTCCCTCCTTTTTTAAAAAGTGGTGTTACATTAGCTACCCTCCAGTCCATAAGAACTGATGCAGAGTCGATAGACTGTAGGAAAATGATCAACGTATCCACTATTTCTAGGGCCACTTCCTTAAGTACTCTGGGATGCAGACTATCAGTGCCCCTTGTAGTGAACATCTGGAACTCTCCCGCTCTAAAGGCTGTGGCTGCTGGGAGTCCCTGGAGCTTTCAGACAGAGATCGATATTAGGTAAGGGTGTCAAGAGATATGAAGCAAAGGCAGGTGGTTGGAGTTAGGATACAAATCAGCCATGATCGCACTGAATGGTGGAAGAGGCCCAAGGAGCTGAATGGCCTCCCCCATGCTCCAAGGACTTGCTTACATCAAGGGCAGGACTCCCACCCCAACCTCTCAAGGGCCTCCCCTGGGGTGCAAGTTGGTCATTTCCATCCCTGTCACTCAGTCACACAGCATCAGGTCACTGCCAATTAAAAGTTGTCTGGAGCTGTGGCACAGAGACACACAGACCAGTTTCATCAAACCAGCGTGGGTGGGAGCTGAAGCTTGGTCCTCCAAGGAAAGAGTTTGTCCAGACCGCCCCCTGACCAGTGATTACAACAGCCCATGTGGAAGGATCACTCAGGCCTATGAGCAGAAAAGTTTACTTGACATTCGCGGCCACGCATTTCACACTGCCCCTCTCTCTCTCCTCGCAGATTATCCGTCTCCCGGCTGCATTTTAGTTAGAATCCCCCTGTTCTGACCTTGAATTACTGTTCCAGCTGCACCTCTTGGCTGACTGTTGAAAATTATAGATAAAAAACATTTTAAACAGTGTAGGGGAGGACGAAAACCCCCTCATTTTACCCAGAAGGAAAAGGGCTGTGGGATCAGTCTGTGCTGTGAATTGAAACTGATAGTTTGACTTAGGCAGAGCAGTGATTGGACGGTGAGGACACCGGAGGGCCAATGGTGGGCCAGAGTCAGCCCGAAGCATGAGGCTTTCAAGCCAATGGGAGAGCACTTGCTCGAAAACTTGGACTGACTCTCAGCCATTATCGGACTATTGTCTTCCCCATGTTTACACTATGGAGGGAAATTATGCAGACCTTTAGAAACCAGGGAACCCAAAACAACCCAAGGGCCTACACACTGGCTACAGGAGGCCAATGCAATCAACACCCATTCAAACCTTGAGTAGGTTAACATCAGTGGAAAAAACCCACAATAATCTAAAACTGCTGCATTTTTCAAAATCACAAAGTCCACCAATGAGAAGAATCGACTTCAGCAGGAGAGGCGGACTGGATAATCTGGCTATAAAAAGGGGTTTCTGACGGAGTGTGTTTTTTCCCTGCCCTCGTCATCCAACAACCACAACCAGCAAGACTCTCGACACTGAAGGAAAACCAGTGTCCGAAGACACCGAAGATAGAAGAAACAAACCACTAGACTGCAGAAGGCACAGTAGTGAGTATAACCTCTGGTCCCCAGAACTCCCAACTCAGTTAGGCCAGGAAAGGTGGGAGGTTGGGCATTGTACTGCTAAACTTGTGTAAAGATTTTCGTTGTGTCCGTTTGGTGGGATTTAGGGGGATTGTTTTGTTGATGTATTGCTGTTTGTTGAGATACACCTTGTCAAATAAATTGGAAGCCTAAAGTTCCTCTTGGAATCACCTTGTCTCAGTTCTATTGTATGACATCTCCTGATCGTGAGTCTTATGTCAGAACCGTGTAAGGGAAGCTAGGAGCGGCTCGAAAATGCTCAACTGTGTGTCACAGGCTAGGGAAGAAGGGGTTAGGAGTGTTTGACACTCACAAGTGCCTCACAGGCTAGGCATAAGCTGTGGGGATGCACGAGTCTCAAAACCCCCTTCATAAGCTGTGGACACAGTCTCTCCAGGGGTGCTCTTGCAGCACTCAGGGTACCTCACAGGCCAGGCATGAGCTGTGAGGGCAGAAGCCCAGAGAGAGACACCCAAGGCACAACAACACTCCCCGAGAACCCCTTACAACAGATGGAAAAGCAATAATTTATTTTGATCTCCCCATGACTAGCGGAGATCATGTAGCCCTCAGTGTCGTGTTCCTGGATCAACAGAGGGGGAGCCCAGAGGCACCGGACAGAGGGAGAGTCCAGCACACACACAACTCTAAACAGACTCCCCCAATTATAAATAGTGCCAGTCACCTGTTGGAAAGCTGGCTTTCCTGACACAATGTGGAGCTTGTGCAACAAGGGGACCTTCAGACTGAGAAACAGCTGCTGGTCAAGCGACAGGTGGGAGTCCTGGTGGAACGGTCACTACCCATGCACCAGTTAACCCCACACACGCCCCGATCCCCAGTTAACCCTCACACGCCTGATCCCCAGTTAACCCCACACACGTCCCGATCCCCAGTTAACCCCACACACGCCCCGATCCCCAGTTAACCCTCACACGCCCGATCCCCAGTTAACCCCACACACGTCCCGATCCCCAGTTAACCCTCACTGCCCCAACCCCCAGTTAACCCTCACTGCCCCAACCCCCAGTTAACCCTCACTGCCCCAACCCCCAGTTAACCCTCACTGCCCCAACCCCCAGTTAACCCTCACTGCCCCAACCCCCAGTTAACCCTCACTGCCC
Organism: Pristiophorus japonicus; assembly: GCF_044704955.1. Classification (NCBI taxonomy): domain Eukaryota; kingdom Metazoa; phylum Chordata; class Chondrichthyes; family Pristiophoridae; genus Pristiophorus; species Pristiophorus japonicus. The sequence goes on along the minus strand of NC_091983.1, from coordinate 220,593,559 downwards.
CAACCCCCAGTTAACCCTCACTGCCCCAACCCCCAGTTAACCCTCACTGCCCCAACCCCCAGTTAACCCTCACTGCCCCAACCCCCAGTTAACCCTCACTGCCCCAACCCCCAGTTAACCCTCACTGCCCCAACCCCCAGTTAACCCTCACTGCCCCAACCCCCAGTTAACCCTCACTGCCCCAACCCTCAGTTAACCCTCACTGCCCCAACCCCCAGTCAACCCTCACTGCACCAACCCCCAGTTAACCCTCACTGCCCCAATCCCCAGTTAACCCTCACTGGCCCGTACCGATCGAGTGAGGGTTGGTGGTACCCTCGTTGCCCTGATCGAGCGAGGGCTTGCAGTACTGGGCCATTCCACCGGAGGGAGCCGTGTTTCCATAGATCAGAGAGGGTCTCTCGTGGTAGAAGAGCAGAACTATACAACTCAAAACCACAAGGAGTCCATTCAGCCCATCATATCTCTGTCTGGTTTCTGTTAGAGCAATCCAAAATGAATCCCACTGCCCTGCGCTCCCCGTCAGTTGCAAATATTCATGCAAGTCAGCCGTAAAATATGCATGTTGACATGATGTAATCGAATGACGAAGGACCGAAATAGTTAAGCACTGATACTGACTGCATAAGAGAACCCTATTTACAATATCTTTAAGACAAGTATACAAAGTCTGAGGTAAATACAAATGCAGGTGTGTTGCAGCCATTGTAAATTCCTTCAGGGTAATGACGCCCCACGCAAACATGCAAGACTGGCCCTTTAATCCATCACCAGGTTTAAGACTCTTCAATTCAAGCACCACCTGTATGTCTCCTGTGCACCCAATATGGAGTGCACACTCTCTTCCGTCTTGGACACATTCTACTGACTCATGTAGGGGAGAGAGAGGGGGGGGGGAAAGAGAGTGGGGGGGGGGGGGAAAGAGAGTGGGGGGGGGGGGGGGAAGAGAGTGGGGGGGGGGGGAAGAGAGTGGGGGGGGGGGGGGGAAGAGAGTGGGGGGGGGGGGAAGAGAGTGGGGGGGGGGGGGAAGAGAGTGGGGGGGGGGGGAAGAGAGTGGGGGGGGGGGGGAAGAGAGTGGGGGGGGGGGGGAAGAGAGTGGGGGGGGGAGTGGGGGGGGGGGAGAGGGAGAGAGAGGGGGGGAGGAGAGAGAGGGGGGGGAGGGAAGAGAGAGAGAGAGAGAGAGAGAGAGAGACTGAGAGAGAGAGAGAGAGAGAGAGAGAGAGAGAGAGAGAGACTGAGAGAGAAGAGAGAGAGAGAGAGAGAGAGAGAGAGAGAGAGACAGAGAGACAGAGAGACAGAGAGACAGAGAGACAGAGAGAGAGAGAGAGAGAGAGAGAGAGAGAGAACGAACGAACGAGAGGAGAAAGAGAAAAAGATAGAAAGAGACAGTCAGATGGAGGGATAGAGGGACAGACACACACCACGGGATGCACACAGACTGGCAGAGAGGCGCGCAGGCAGGCAGAAACGCAGATGCAGACAGAGACACAGACACAGAGACAGGAGACTTGAATTGTGATTTGTAGTAAGACAGGAATCTGGGTTTTTTCCCTAATAATGGGTTTATTTAATTTGAACTATTATCCATTCATGTACAACGGAATTCTGGGTCAACATAGGACAGAGTTCAGACGTTATATCCAATCAGGCTTCCTCGGCCAATGACCTCGCCAATGTAAAACCACATCGCAATTTCAGTGGCCACCAGGGTGTTCCTCAGGGCATCCTTCAGAGTTATTTGCTTGTAACTCCTGGCCTTAAACGATGCCACAAGGCCCTTGAAGCTTTCCACAGCCACTGGGATCTCGGCGGGGGAAGGAGGAGTCAGCTCCACCCGGGCATATTTCCAGAAGGTAGCCAGACAAGGCCGAGTATATTTAATAGCAGGCGCCACCAGCCGGGACCCACCACCATCGCCGCAAAGTCACCCTGTGCTGCCCACAGTGCACCGCGTGCCCGGGGCCTCAAACACCGAGCAGGGATCTGTTGCTGGGTTGTCTCTGTTCACCGTTACCCCTCTCCTTCAGCCTAACCAGTATAGGCAGCTGCTTCCGAGAACCAGTTTGCTTTCCCTCCCTCACTGAGATAAAACAAAGTACACAAAGGCACCATCACCAGAACAGACGGCTGTCCCAGGACTCTGAGCAAATGCAACATTTAATGGGCAGTGTGCTAAATCCTGGCCAATCGGTCTGCCCTCCCTCCAAAAACTCAACCTTACCTTATAGCTTCATCAAAGCATTACTCTCGGCAAAGCTTCAATATCAGCCAGTTCAATTTCTCGGAGGTGGGGGAGGGAAGGTGGGGGAGATGGGGTAAGGGTGGAGAGACTGAGGGGAAGGAGAGGGGCAAATCTGTTGAGTGTTTTGAGGTTGTAACTAGTAGAATAGATAAGGGAGAACCAGTGGATGTAGTGTATTTGGATTTTCAGAAGGCATTCAATAAGGTTTAGGAAACAAAATGAGGGCTCATGGAATTGGGGCTAAAAAATTAGCTTGGATTGAGGATTGGTTAACGGACAGAAAACAGAGAGTAGGAATAAACGGGTCATGTTCGGGTTGGCAGGCTGTAACTAGTGGGGTACCGCAAGGATCGGTTTTGGGCCCCAGCTATTCACAATCTGTATCAATGATTTGGATGAGGGGACCAAATGTAATATTTCCAAGTTTGCTGATGGATACAAAGCTAGGTGGGAATGTAAGTTGTGAGGAGGATGCAAAGAGACTTCAAGGGGATATAGACAGGCTAAGTGAGTGGGCAAGAACATGGCAAATGGAATATAATGTGGAGAAATGTGAAGTTATCCACTTTGGTAGGGAAAATAGAAAAGCAGAGTATTTTTTAAATGGTGAGAGATTGGGAAATGTTGGTGTTCAGAGGGACCTGGGTGTCCTTGTACATGAATCACTGAAATTTAACATGCAGGTACAGCAAGTAATTAAGAAAGCAACTGGTATGTTGAACTTTATTACAATAGGATTTGAGTACAAGAGTAAAAACGCCTTGCTGCAATTATATAGGGCCCTGGTGAGACCGCACCTGGAGTATTGCATACAGTTTTGGTCTCCTTAACCAAGGAAGGATATACTTGCCATAGAGGGAGTGCAATGATTCCTGGGATGGGGGGATTGTCCTATGAGGAAAGATTGAGCAGACTAGGCTTATATTGTCTCGAGTTTAGGTGATCTCATTGAAACATACAAAATTCTTACAGGGATTGGCAGGGTAGATACAGGGAGGATGTTTCCTCTGGCTGGGGAGTCTAGAACCAGGGGTCACAGTCTCAGATTAAGGGGTTGGCCATTTAGGACTGAGATGAGGAGAAACTTCTTCACACAGTGGGCTGTGAATCTTTGGACTTCTCTACCCCAGAGGGCTGTGGAAGCTCAGTCAAGATAGAGATCAATATATGGATATTAAAGGAATCAAGGGATCTGGGGATAGTGCAGGAAAGTGGAGTTGAGGTAGAAGATCAGCCATGATCTTATTGAATGTCGGAACAGGCTCAAGGGGTCGAATGGCTACACCTGCTCCTATTTATTATGTTCTTATGGGAATGAAGTGGGAGGGAGAGGGGAGGAGGAGAGTGATGGGGGCAGGGAAGAGAAGAGGAAAAAGAGGAGGGGCGGGGTCGGGGATCGAAGGGAAGGGAGGGGGGGGTCAGGGATCGAAGGGAAGGGAGGGGCGTGAGGATCAAAGGGGGGGGGGGGGCGTGTGAGGAAAGTTGGCGTATTTTACTTTCCCTGCGGCAAGCCAGGTTTACAAACACTCAAAAACATACTTTGGAGCGGAGTCAATATTTAATGAATCACACTAATAAAACCTGTCGCTTGACAGAAAATTCACAACTTATCCTTCTAAGGAGAAGGAACCTTCTCTGAACAGGGCCCAGGAAAAGCACAGACCCCGGGATAACACAGAGCTCCGCACCATGGTAAAAACATTGCGCCTGACACCAGAGCAGGGATCCCAGCAATGCTCCCCGCACAGGACAGTGTGCCTTTAGATTGTGTCGGCTGATGGACAGGATGTCAGGCCAGTTCCTGGTCGAGAATCTCAGTCGTGTGTCTCTGGAACAGCACAGTGCTCTGAGCAATGGGAGCGTCTCAAAGGGGCCCGGCCCGACACTCTTCCCCCACCCACTCCGCTCTCCCATTTGAAACCGGTGTCCTCTTAAAAAAGCCAGGTGGATCAAATGTGGTGATGGACAGTGTAAGTTTAAACAGCCTCATCCTCACTCCGTGTCATCAATCCCCATCAGAAACACAGCCTTGTCCTGTATTCCCAAATCCTGTTGCCATGCCAGAAATAAGGAATTCACAGCTGAGTCGAGGAGGACTAAAAAGGGAAGGGAACCCTTGTTGGACCGAGCGAGCCAATGGGCTATGTACCGGGGGCTGGGCCAGCATTCCTGCCAACCCTGGCACTCAGAATTAGAAAGAGCATGTGATAAGAACACATAGCTGAACAAATTAACTTTCCATTATCTCAAAACCATCCTCTCTCTCCCCCCGCCAGCTCTCGAAGGGGCAGCCTGGCAGTTAGCAGCAGAATTCAAAGCCTGCCAAAGATCACCGCCATCTCACACTGGAGGGACAGACACACACCAGACAACAACCATCTGCATTTGTATAGGAGCTTTAACATAGTAAAACATCCCAAGGAGCTTCACAGGAGCAAACCATATTAGGAGATATTTGGACAGATGACCAAAAGCTTGGTCAAAGAGGGAGGTTTTAAGGAGCATCGTCAGGAGGAAACACAAGAATGTAAGAAATAAGAGCAGGAGCCACCCATATGGCCCCCCGAGCCTGTTCCGCCATTCAATAAGATCATGGCTGATCTTCGACCTCAACTCCCCTTTCCCGCACTGTTCCCATATCCCTGGATTCCTCGAGTCTAAAAATCTCTCTCAGCCTTGAATATACTAAACAACTCAACATCGACAGCACTTTGGGTAGAGAACTCTCCGACTGAAGAAATTCCGCCTCATCTCAGTCTTAAAAGGCTGGCCCCTTATCCTGAGACTGTGCCCCCCGAGTTCTAGACTCTCCAGCCAGGGGAAACAACCTCTCAGCATCTACCCTGTCAATATTCCTCAGAATCTTGTATGTTTCAATATCAACTCTCATTCTTCCAAACTGCATTAAGAATAGGCCCAATCTACTCAATCTCTCCTCATAGGACAAGCATCTAATCCCAATGTATAGGGTACGTGAGCCTCCTGATCCCAGTACAGTGGCCGATGACATCACTCCACTGTAACACAGCACCCGGCCCCAGCACAGCCGTCCAGTGAAAAGCCAGTGCATCCCTCCCAGTCTCCTTCCCTCCCTCCCAATCACTTTCAGGTCTTCAGTGTAGGGCGCCGTTATATTTAGAACATGCCCCATTAATGTAGCAAGGTACATTTCAGCCTCGAGACCCACTAAGTCGGGCTCAGCTCATTAAGTCAGCCATTTAATGATCCATAATGGGCTGCTCAGAAAAGGAGAGAATGAATTAATGCCTAAGCAACATAATATTTCTGTTCATTAAATACATCTTACTGCACTCTGCACAAGTAAATTGCACCATGTAAAAGCCACCTCAACCCCACCCCACCCCATATAGACTCCAACCGGGGGCAGGGGGTGGGGGATTACCTACAGCAGAGTGTCAGCTGTGGGTAACACTCTCACTTGTGGGTTAAAGTTCATCTCCAGAGCACATAAATCCAGGGTGGCAGCCCTGAGGGAGTGCTGCACTATCGGAGGTGCCACCTTTCAGACGAGATTCTGGGGCAGAAATTCCTCTCGAGGACTTCCCGCGGGCAAAGCACTAAATAATAGACATAAAATGCGCACTTACCTGAAGCTGCTGAGCCCGTTCAAAATCCCAATCCACAGGCCTCCTTTCCCTGTGACCCGCAGGGTGTGCTCGTAGGGACATGCGCAGGAGTCACATGTGCCTAGACACCCAATCACAGGTAAGTATTTTCTCATTCATTGTAATAGGAGTTTCGTAAGTTGCGAATCTTCTGTTACTATGAATGAGAAAAACCCCAAAACTCTCAAACACTACATATGACATTTAAAAAATACCTCACACAATACACTAATAGAAATTAAAGTTGGTATACATTTTTTTTTAAAAAAAGGAAAAAAAATTGGCGATTTAAAAAAAAAGTTAGGGTTAGGGTGGACAGGGTTTTAACAATATATTTTTTTAAGGTTTTTAAACTCTTAAGCCTGTAAAAGTGGGTTATGCGCCTGCTTTTTCAGGCGCAAGATTTTTGAGGACACTTGCCGGGCAAGATATGTGTAAGCTCCAGGTTGACAGATTGGAAAAGCCAGCTTTTAGTGCATGCGCATTGTGCACTGAAAACTGGCTTTTCCGATGCTTTCGCGGGTTCGTAGAAACTTCGTATGGGTCCGGGACGTCGGAATTTCTACCCCACTAAGCCAAGTGTCTCCGCCAGTGTCTCTCCCCATGCCACCCGTCAGTGACCAACACCCCCCCCACCTCCGTCATAGTGACCCACCCCCCCTCACCTCCGTCAGTGACTCTTCCCTCACCCGTCAGTGCACAGTGACTCTCTCCCCCCCACCCCCGTCAGTGCACAGTAACTCCCCCACACCTGTCAGTGACTCCCCCCACCCCCCCCCCCCCCCGTCACAGTGCCCAGTGACTCTCTTCCCCCCACCCCCGTCAGTGCACAGTAACTCCCCCACACCTGTCAGTGACTCCCCCCACCCCCCCCGTCAGTGCCCAGTGACTCTCTTCCCCCCACCCCAGTCAGTGCACAGTAACTCCCCCACACCTGTCAGTGACTCGCCCCACCACCCCCGTCACAGTGCCCAGTGACTCTCTTCCCCCCACCCCCGTCAGTGCACAGTAACTCCCCCACACCTGTCAGTGACTCCCCCCACCCCACCCCCGTCACAGTGCCCAGTGACTCTCTTCCCTCCCCTCCCTCAACCTTTCCATCAGTGTTTCTCCCCCCCCACCCCAGTTCCGGACAAGTCAGGCTCCTGCTGGATATCTGGCTCACGTGTGCTCCCATGGTGGAATTGCCTCTCATCTGCATCACCATTTAGGACAAGCAACTGTTCCCCAATAAGGACACAACAGGTTTTGGGATGCAGAAGTTATTGAAAGAGTTGAAACACAGGTTGAAAAAAAAAAAATACTCGGCACCCACTGGGAAGGGGAGAGGGAGGGAGGGAGGGAGGGAGGGAGGGAGGGATGGAAGGGAGGGAAGGGAGGGAAGGGAGGGAAGGGAGGGAGAGGCGGGGTGGGGGGGTGCATTTCGGATGGGTGACTGTCACAGTGCAGATTGCTGCAGTTACATGACTGTATGGCTGCTATAATTACCCCCAGTGCCCCGATCAAAGTGCAGGGAGAGGATGTTGGCTGAAGACAGGATTCTTGCCCAGCACAGTGACACAGACCACACAGGGTCACCGAGAGGGCCTGGCACCCGGGGAACACCGACAAGGTGTCACAGTAGGAGGGAAATTGAAAGGACAATAGCTGCTGTGATCACAGTTGTCTGAGATATTCAAAACGCAGAGAGTTAAAGAGACAGCAGATACCCTGGTTGGGGAGCAGGAAGCCCGACGGATGGAGCATCAGGACTTTGATACCTGGTTTTGCTCCCAAAAACACGAGGGGTCACAGGACGACACAGCTGCTCTACCGCGGCCCGAGTGGAGTGGGATTTCAAGCATCAGAGCAGATTCCTCCCTAATCAACGTGCACTAGACACAAGCCCAATGAGCTCGCTGCATCACAGCCTAAAAACATCAACACTCAGGGTGACATGTGGCCCTGCAACAGATGCCAAAGCCTGCATCAAGCATGTGACCCCCCCTCACACCCAGCAATGTTCTGCTCAGGGACAGCTGCAGCTTATAAGGAATAACTCAGGGGCCCTGTCAAGGACTCTAGCGAGGGAACCTGGCCATATATGGTTATGGAGGTCAACTCAAACTTTTATCAATGAGAAGAGAGAGGGAGAGGGGGGCGGGGGGGAGGGAAAGGAGAGAAGAGGAGGAGGAGGAGGAAAAAAAGGAGAGAGAGAGAAAAAGAAAGAGGGGGGGGCGGGAGAGAGAGAGAGAGAGAGAGAGAGAGAGAGAGAGAGAGAGAGAGAGAGAGAGAGAGAGAGCGCGAGAAAGGGGAGGCAGAGAGAGAGAGAGAGAGAGAGAGAGAGAGAGAGAGAGAGAGAGAGAGAGAGAGAGAGAGAGAGGTGGGGAGAGAGGGGTGGCTGGTTTAGTGGGTCTGTCTGTCGCGGGCGGGGAGCGGTTAGTCTGGAGGGTGTGTCAATGGATCTGTGTACAGGACCGCTGTCGCCCCAGTTACCGTACTCGTGCCCTGTGGTCAGTCTGGTCTCTTCAGCCCACTGCCAACCTTGGATAATAACCAGGACCCGGAATCCAGGCAATTCCCATTTCCCTCCAGTGCATGTTTAGTCACTGGGGATGCAATGCACTGGTGTTGAAACAAACAAGATCAGTCCTTTGCAGCGGTGCTGGTGAGCAGGAAACCACATCTTCATACATAAGTTTCACACCAGATACTTCCTGCATGGAGCCTCATTCATTTACCACAAGATGACACACACCAGCTGCCAATGAATTGAATCCAGGATGCTCTGTCCGTAGCTTCCATGGGTCAGAGCAGCTTTATGCGGTGTACCAGAGAAGATGAATTCCAAAAAAGCACAAAGCAAATACAATGTTGTACCAATGTGATTGAAATCAACTCCAACTGTTGTCACTACAGTCCGCCAACAGTCTTAATTAGTTTTAGCCGCCCTGCTCCCAGATCTCTTAGCCCCTTATCCTACATCCACCGATCTAATCTAACACTGACAAGTTCCTGCCCTCCATTCTAAATCTCTTACATTTTATCTCGTATCAATGACCCTTCAGTCTCGTCACCCCCATCTACTGGACTGTCTGCTATCTTATTAGTCCTATTTTTTCAGAATTGTAAATACTTCAATCATATTTCCCCATTAATCTGTGTTCAAATGAGAGAGACAATTTTGAAGTTGTACTTTCTCATACCAGGCGTATTCCTCGTGAATCTGCATTGTACCCTCTCCTTGCCTCAATATCCCCGAGTGTGGAGCCAGATTCCAGCCTACACCAGGAGGTGGTGTTCGACAGGGTGGATCATGAGTATCTGTTCGGAACTCTGCGCACTTTCGGGTTCGGGACGCATTTTATCGCCCGGATCCGACTTTTGTACGCCACTGCGGAGTGTCTGACTACAGTTAACGGGTCTTTGACGGCACCCCTTCGCTATGGGAGGGGGGTGCACCGGGGATGCCCCATGCCCGGCCAATTATATGCCATCTGCGTGGAGCCCTTCCTGCGGACGAGGTTGACGGGACTGGCTCTGCAAGGGCCGAGCGTGGAGGTCGCCCTCTCGGCTTACACCGATGACGTGCTCCTCATGGTCGAGGATCCCATTGAGCTGCGGAGGATGCGCGAGTGCCAGGTTTACTCGGCCGCATCCTCTGCCAGGATCAACTGGGAAAAATGTTCCGGACTCCTGGTGGGTCAGTGGCGGGTGAACTCCCTGCCAGAGGAGCTCAAGCCTTTTGCCTGGAGCATGACCCATCTCCTCTATCTGGGAGTCTACCTTAGCCCCGACGAGGAAGCCTGGCCAGAAGGAGCTGCTCCTCAAATTCTGGTTGCACTTCAGAACTACACTCCTGATCTTTGGGCACCCTGTGCGGAGGGGAACGAGCAAGTCGGAAGGCCTCCTCGTAGGACTGCTCCTAGGCCAAGGGGGCCATCAACTGGTCCAGGCAGCGGGCGGTCATTCAGCCCAACTCTCTTCTGCGGTTACATCCGAGCCAGGATGTCCTGGAGATGGAGCATGCGGTGTCCAACGGTACGCTCACAGCCTTCCGAGAGGTGGGCGCCAGAGGGACTGGAGTGCATCATCACCCCCGGCCACCAAATTTTAGTGTCTAAAGTTTAATTTGGTTAAGTTGTCGGTTTTAGTACCCCCCCCCCCCCCCCCCACTTTTAGCCAGGGGGCTCTTGTGTGTTTTAGTGCCCTCAAAAATAGAGAAAAAAAAGGGGCACTTGAAAAGTTTTTGGAGTGTGCCTTCCCCCCCTTTAATCAGGGGGCTCTTGATTATTTCTTTTCCACAAAATAGTTGTAATCACTCCCAGATAGCCATTATTCTATATATAAACCACCTGAACCCCTCGATTAGATTTCAGTCAGTAACCACTCCCATTTTCTGAGCACTTGTTAGCAGATGAGACACCACCTTTAGTGCAGAAACTGTTTGAGAAAGGCAGCTTCAGAGTTGCAGACTGTTCAGATTACGCAATAACAGACCAGCATTTGTAATGATTTGGACAGAGAGTAAAGTGTAAAACTACGCAGTTTGAAGAAAGACTGGACACGTTGCAACAGACATTCAGGCAGGAGTTTTAGATTCATGGGTGGCGAGATCATCAGAGCAATCAATGTCAGAGTAATCACTGGCCGGACGACAGCCTGCTGGTCCCAGTTGGTGAAATTGCTCCCATTAATAGAATAACCTGCTCACTGGCCACCAGACACCATCAAGCACTCCCAGCTCAAGAATGTGCAGTTCACATCTCTCTCTACTCGAACCAACAAGGTACTTGCGTCCCATACAGGAACGCCGCATCTCTCCTCCACCAGTGGAAAATGGCTCAATGACACCAGCTTCTGCAGATCAGATTGCAAGTTGTGTGTCAAATTAGGGCAAGTTTTGTGCTGTAGTCAAGGAATTGGATTAACACTGCCCGATCTCCGTTGACTGGACCCATAAGACCCCTGGCTCAGATGGTATCCTCCTACGTTTAATGTCAGCTGTGGCTCAGTGGGCAGCATTGTCACCTCCGCCAGACGGTCGTGTTCAAATCTCACGACAGGACCCGAGCACATAATCGAGGCTGAGATTCCAGTGCAGTACTGAGGGAGTGCTGAACTGCCAGAGGTGCCGTCTTTCAAATGAAGCAATGACCCAAGGCCCCATCTGTCTTCTCAGGTGGTCAGAAAAGATCCCATGGCACTATTCCAAGCGCAAGGAGTTTTCCCAGTGTCCTGGACATCATTTATTCCTCAACCAACATCATTAAAACTGATTATCTGCTCATATATCTCATTCCTTTGTGGGAACTTACAATATAGCAGCCAATTTGCAAACTGCAACAGTGGGGAGGCAATGGGGTGGGGGCACGCAGGAAGAGACCTGGAAGGGAAATGGAGGGGGCAAGAGGAAGAGTTGGATGATCAGAAATTTGGGATTGAAACCTAATTTTACAGGTCACAGCGACTTCAAATATTCTGTGCAAAAGGGAACGTTTTGTTCTGTCGAATGCTGCTGGTTTGAACAAGGCTGGGCCGTGGCACCACCCACAGCATCAGGCCAGCTCACAGTACAGCCCTCAACAAATACCCGTTCACAAAGGATAGCAATCTGGAGCCGCTGCAACAGCTGGTTCTTCTCTGTGCCTGCTCAGGGCACTGAGGCCAATTGAAGCGCCCTCTACTGACAGGCCAGCTGAGCACAGTTAACTCGGCATAGAGGGGACCAGAACCTTGTGTAATAGAGCAAGTTACACACCACACAAGCAGCAGCCAGGACTGCCAGCTTCCAAACTCTGCCTTCTTCCCTCCACTTAAAAACATAAGCAACCGCTTCTTAAACAAAGTTTAGACGTCACTCCATTACCCAGAAGAAGCCAGTAGTGCACAAAAGCTGCAGTTAGGACGTGAATGATAAGATTCCAGGCACTCAACACTCAAATGACACCACCACCACCTTAGAATCCCAGTGCACCAGAATACATCACACACACACACACACACACACACACAGACAGACACCTGCACCCACACCTCACCTGCGTGTGGGGGAAAGTGATTAGGAGAGTGAGAAAACAACTTGGTCAAGGTCAGTCAGTGTGTCCAGTTGGTGTGGGAAGAGAGACCAGCCAGCAGGAGAAACCTCATATATCTAGCGCTCAGATCCAGTCAGAAGCAGAGCCTGACTAGGAAATATTAACTTAGTTCATTAATGTAGGATAATGTGGTGTGGTTTATTATTTTTCTTATTCACCAAGAGGGGCTTGAAGTTAAGTGGCGAGTGAGTTTTGATTACAACTGCCACTCTATGTTCCCTGGCTGTTTATAAAATGAAGTTGTTTAAATGATTCACGTCGGCCTCGCCTCAGGCAAGTGTTTGTTAGTCCACTCACTGCAAGGACGGAGAGGCACCCGAGGGTATGTGTGAAAGACAACATATCCAGTTCAAATTACAAAATGTCCTACTGTTACACCTTCAAGTTAAATCATCGCATAATTAGATATGGGCAGTACAAGCACACTCCTGAACATAAGATGTGGGGACCACTTATGGGAATGACCAGAAATGATATCTACAGCAGACCCCCCTAAGATTTGTAACACTCAACCTTATTTCGATATTCAAACACTCTCCTCCCACTATAAACAGCTAACAAGCCCCTCCCAGTCAGCTGCCTCCCAGTATCAGGCACTATTTCAAAAGTTTGTACACAAATTTATGAAACCTGGCCATATACAACTACATCCTCAATGCCCCAGTCCCTATTAAAAAGATTACTCTCTCCCCCACTGGCTGTTCCCCCTGGTACAGCCTTCATCTTCGCTCCCTCAAGTCAAAAGGGCGCAGACTTGAACGGATGTGGTGGAAACTGGTTTAGCCATTCACTGCCAGATCTGGCTCAAACACAAAACATTATCGGTTCCTACACTTGTCTACAAAAACTGCTCACTAGTCCAAGATCATTCTGGATTGCAAAAATAACCCCCGGCTACTATTTTCTACTGCTAACCGTCGTCTCAAACCCCTCTCCCCCGTCTCCACCTCACTCAACTCCATCAACAAGTGTGAGGAGCTCATGGATTCTTTGTATCAAAGATTGAGACCATCCGATCAGCTGCCTCTGCAAGTTCCCTTCCTTCACCTAACCCACAGGGCCAAACTTCATCTGAGGCTCCCACCTGCCCTAGCCCTAAACTCACATCTTTCTCTAGTTCCTCTTTGATCTCCACTCTTGATCTCTCCACGCTCACCCTCATGAGACCCACTTCCTGCTCCCTTGACACTATTCCCAACTAAACTGCTGACCACCCAACTTCCTTTTTTGGCTGCCATGTTAGCTGACATTGGTAATGTATCTCTCCTCAAAAATCCAACCCTTGACCCCATTCTTATCTAGCTAGTCATAGCCAGAAAATCTCCAGCAATGGCTTCTCTTCCCACGCCCACATTGTTACCTCTGGTGTCCCCCAAGGATCTGTCCTTGGCCCCCTCTTATTTCTATCATCTATATGTTGCCCCTTGGTGAAATCATCCGAAAACAGAGTCAGTTTCCACATGTACGCTGACGACACCCAGCTCTAACTCTCCTCTCCACGACTTCTCTTGACCCCTGCTTGGTATCTAAATTGTCAGATTGCTTGTCCGACATACTGGATGAGCAGAAATTTTCTCCAATTAAATTTGGTCCCCGCCACAAACTGCGTTTCCTTAACCACTGACTCCATCCCTCTCCCTAGCACCAATCTGAGGGTGAACAAGACTGTTTGCAACCTAGGTGTCATATTTGACCCTGAAATGAGTTTTCAGCCATATATCCGTTGCAAAACCACCTTTTTCCACCTCCGTAACATTGCCCGCCCCTGCCTCAGCTCTTCTGCTGCTGAAACCCTCATTCATGCCTTTGTACCTCTAGACTTGACTACTCCAACTCACTCCTGGCCGGCCTCCCACATTCTACACTACGTAAACTTGAGGTCATCCAAAACTCAGCAGCCTGTGTCCTAACTCGCACCAAGTCACGATCACCCATCACCCCTATGCTTTCTGACCTACATTGGCTCCCAGTTAAACAATGCCTCGATTTCAAAATTCTCATCCTTGTTTACAAATCACTCCATGGACTTGCCCCTCCCTATCTCTGTAATCTTTTTCAGCCTTGCAACCCCACAAGATGTCTGCGCTCCTCAAATTCTGCCCTCTTGAACATCCCCCATTATAACTGCTCAACCATCGGTGTCCGTGCCTTCAACTGTTTGGGCCCTAAGCTCTGGAACTCTCTCCCTAAATCTCTCCGCCTTGCTATCCTCCTTTAAGACGCTCCTTACATCCTACCTTGTTAAACAAGCTTTTGGTCATCTGCCTTCATTTCTTTTGTGGCTCGGTGTCAAATTTATCTGTTTTGTCTGTAACACTGTTGTGAAGCACCTTGGGACGTTTTACTATGTTAAAGGCGCTATCTAAATAAAAGTTATCATAATACAGACAGGTAGATCCCACAGTGGATCTCAGCTGGGGCAACAGCAAGGTCTCGCTCTCTCTGACCCTGGTCACAGAGGAGTGGGAAAAGGGGGAATAAAGGAGAAAAATACAATCAACCAAGGCGCTTGATCCCGCAGGAGTGTACGTGCACACTGGATGACAATCAGCTGTGCGACAACCCTATCCCCTCAAGTAGCCTGAAGTCGGTGTAGGTTCCAGATCAAGGATTACCAATAGGAGTGGGAGTAGGCCATTTGGCCCCTCGAGCCTGGTAGCCAAGGTGAATTCTTTTTGTTGTTGTCTGGTTTGGTTTGGTGGCTGAACCTTCAAAGCCAGTCACGATCCAAAGCTCAAGAAAGAAACCAAACTATCTTGGAACAAACACAGACTGATGTAAGGCAGCCATTCATTTTTTTTTAATCCTTTCACGGTGTCACTGGCAAAGAATGTTACAACACTGGAAGAGGCCTTTCGGCCCATTGTGCCAGTGCCGACTCTCTCAAAGAGCTATCCACTTAGTCATATTAAGCAAGGCTAACTGATTGCTCGAGAAGGTGATGGTGAGCCACCTTCTTGAACCACTGCAGTCCGTGTGTTAGGGAGTTGCAGGATTTTGACCCAGCGATACTGAAGGAACGGCAATATATTTTCAAGTCTGGATGGTGTGTAACTTGGAGGGGAAGTTCCAGGTGGTGGTGTTCTCATGCACTTGCTGCCCTTGCCCCCCTAGGTGTTCGAGGTCGTGGGTTTGCAATGTACCAATGTGGCTCAACAGTTCTTCAAATCCAACAAGTCCCAGCAACTATTACTGGCGATTTTATGCAGCTGTAGCAGCCAGATTGCTATTCTCAAGAACATGGCTCAACCCACTTTTAGCTCCCAGTGGTGAGAAATACAAGGAATAAAACAGTGTTTGTTAAATTACTCAAATTTAAGATCTGATTGCACCATTTTATTACTTTCCTTTCAATGAACTAGAAGGAAAGATTGCAACTGTAAATACATCCATTGATATTACAAAAGCAAAATACTGCAAATGCTAGAAATCTGAAATAAGAACAGAAAATACTGGAATTATTCAGCCGGTAACCTTGAAATTTTCCAGCATTTTATATTTCCATTTATATGACTATTAAAAAAAGGATAATATTACAAGAACACCTTAATAAAACATGCTCCCAAATCAAGGGTAGCCAATTACAATTACAGAACACAACCCTCACCTCAAGTCAACGGCACATCCGCAGCACAAGCACACACGACTCACACCCCCGGCACAAGTACACACACGGCTCACACCCAACCCCGGCACAAGCACACACGACTCACACCCCCGGCACATGCACACACGGCTCACATCCCCGGCTCACACCCACCCCCGGCACAAGCACACACGGCTCACACCCCCGGCTCACACCCACCCCCGGCACAAGCACACACCACCCGGCACAAGCACACACACCACCCGGCACAAGCACACACACCACCCGGCACAAGCACACCCCAATATAAAAGGATGCTTAAACAATGATCACAAAAGATTATAAAGGGTACCAACATATTTTTTTTAAAGTGCCCACACATCCATAAATCAGCATTACAAGGAAGGGGCATTGCATTGTTCATGCACACCATATATCACAATGATAAAGCACGCCATATAATCACTGGTATTACTGATGCCCATATCCCCGTGATAAAGAACGCCACATTGAATCAGTAATGGATAGCGCATCATGTAAATAAAGAACACTACCTCATCAACAACAGCATGTCTATAGCACCTTTAGCATACAG
The DNA here is from genome assembly GCF_044704955.1 of Pristiophorus japonicus. Classification (NCBI taxonomy): domain Eukaryota; kingdom Metazoa; phylum Chordata; class Chondrichthyes; family Pristiophoridae; genus Pristiophorus; species Pristiophorus japonicus. The sequence goes on along the minus strand of NC_091983.1, from coordinate 220,577,433 downwards.
ACCCTCCCAGTCCGATTCGTAGAGGCGTGAATCAGATCAAAATCAGGCCGAGGCAAAGAGGAAGATGTGGAGGTGGGTTTTAAAGACAATCCTGGAGGAGTTAAGGGAGAGAATTCCAGAGCGCAGGGTCTGGAAAGCTAAAGCACCAACTGGGGAGTGATGGGTATCACTTTTTCCATAAGAAAGTGAGCACATCTTGATAGTGTTCCGACAGGAAGACATGGAAAGGGACCTGGGAGTAATCGCTGCCTTGTCACAGTATATGTGTGGATGATGTGGCCAATCGATAGGTCGGCAGAGCAGCAAGTCTACAGAGTCTATACTGGGGCAGTAGGCCTTAGCCAGAGTACTGTTTACAGTTGTGGTCACCACACAGCAGGATGCACAGGCATTGGAGAATGATTGTACAGTACAAGTAAAAGGAATGAGCCATGAGAAATGGCAAGAGAAACTCAAACTCCACAGCCTAGATCTGTTAAAAGGAGCAGGGTTTCTAAAATCAATTACAAAACCCGGAGTTAGGACTGTAGTCCGCTTCATCAAACATCACTTTCCGCTGTCACAATTTTTGGTCACACTTTTCCTTTAACATTTACCATTGTAAATTACTATGTTATTTGTATCATGAGACTACCAGGATGGTAGAAGGCAAACTAGATGGACCTTGGACTTTTTTTCCATCTGGCAATTCAAAAGTCAACATTTCCCCCATTTAATTTTGCTGTGTCAACTGTCATGACGTAGTTACATGCTCCAGCCACTGGGTGGCGTGGTGGCACACATTTCTTTCGTCTCACCAAACTCACCATTTTGTACAGAGAGAGAAAAATACAATCATGTGACTGTGGGCAATGCCACGATATTAAACAGTACAAATAAGAAATTCAGCATAACATTTCACAACAGTAGCATCAGAGAATACAAATGTAACTAGAGTGGAAAGTTCAATTTAAAAGTGGAATATTAGCAAAAATCTTTGCTCAAACACAAACATTTGGAAAAATCTGTCTGGCAGGGGAGGAGAGGCATTAGGGACCTTCCAAATGCAAGACTGGGAAAGTCTATAATTCTGATCATTATGTGACTCCCAGCATCTCTCCCCCCTCCCCCGATGCTGACAGCTCTGGCTCATATACATATCGTAAGTATTATAACGCACACACACACACACACACACACACACACACACACAGCATTAAAAATTCGAATAAACGCAATGAAAGTTTTGTTTAGTTGATTAATAAGATCAGTGCTCTTATCTGTGCTGTGCTAACACACGGATAAGGCTGTTGCCCTATCGCTAGTTTCTCTTCCCCTCCCCCTCCCCACAGATCTTGCACTCACCAACTGGCCCACAAGAGTTCAGCATGTAACCAAGATGTCAGACAAGCAGCAGGCAGAGATCGGTATCAGGCTCCTGTCTCCTTGCTCACTTTTTGCAAAGCTCAGCGAGGTCTGTGGGCACTGCCCCCGTTTCTCACAATGCGAGAAAGCACGGTGCTCAAAAAAGGTAAATCGCCCTAGAGATGGTCAATTTAGCCTCGTCATGGTGAAATGATCACCAGGAGTGCGCAGCTCAATGTTTATTCTCCACTTGGGAATCTGGACAGCTAATGTTAGCAGGCTATCGAGCCACAGAATACCTCTCAGCTGGATTCAGACTGCAAGCATCATAACACCGTCAGTCAGCAGCATGAACCCTCGACCTAGGTGAGGCCAGCGGTATTTGCCTGCTAACATTAGCTGTCCAGATTCCCAAGTGGAGAATGACCATTGAGCTGCACACTCTTGCTGAGCATTTCACCATAACGCAGCCAAATTGACCATCTCGGGGGGGGGGGGGGGGGGGGGATTTACCTTTTTTTGAGTACCGTGCTTTCTCGCATTGAGAAACGGGGGCAGTGCTCACAGACCTCACTGAGCTTTGCAGAAAGTGAGCGAAACAGGAGCAGGATACCGATCTCTGCCTGCTGCTTGTCTGACATCTTCGTTACACGCTGTCGGTTCCAGCCATGGGCGCAGCTCCAGGATTGAACCTTGGATCTCCCGGGGCCGTGCAGTTGAGTACCGCGTTGAACCAGCCTTCTCCAAACACCCACTTGGTAGAGGTACGAGCTGGCAGTCAGAGCACGTTGTCAGAGACAGACAGAGACTGTTCACCTCCTGCCAGGCTACTCCACATCAGTGCCGCTGGTGCATCGCCTGCTCAGCGGCAGGCTGTTGGACTACATTCATCGCTCACTGCTGGGCCGCTCCATTCACTTATTGCTTTTCCCTTCCTGCCACACAAGGGTTTCTGTCCTTACCTTATTTTCCCCACTGCTGTCTGTCTCCGATACCTGATACGTCAGGTCAGTCTCCTCGAATCCTGTGGCGCTCATCCTCTGATCCGTCGTGGGATCCGAGCGTGGCGGCGAATCAGGGGAGTTTAAACATGTCTGGATCAGCGCCTTCCCAGTCTCACTGGTTATCATGGGCTGCAGTTTCCGGGTGGCAAAGGTGTACACGTGGCCCGTCTCACTTGCCACCAATAGAAGGACCTGGGTCCCCGTCAGCGTGGAGAGCTCGTACGCCTGCACATTAACAGGGTGGAGAGAAAAGAGGACATCTTTTATCATCCTGTAACACAACAAATCACACCTGCCGAATAATCCACAGAGCTCCATATCATAGCACGGTGACCCACACTGGGATAGAGAGAGAGCACAGAGCAGGGATCTGCATATCACAGCACAGTGACCCACACTGGGATAGAGAGAGAGCAGGGTGCAGGATATCACAGCACAGTGACCCACACTGGGATAGAGAGAGCATGATGCACGGTGTAGGATATCACAGCACAGTGATCCACACTGGGATAGAGAGAGCACGGTGCAGGATATCACAGCACAGTGCAGGATATCACAGCACAGTGACCCACACTGGGAGAGAGAGAGCAGGGTGCAGGATATCACAGCACAGTGACCACACTGGGATAGAGAGAGCATGATGCACGATGCAAGATATCACAGCACAGTGATCCACACTGGGATAGAGAGAGCACGGTGCAGGATATAGAAACATAGCAAATAGGTGCAGGAGTAGGCCATTCGGCCCTTCTAGCCTGCACCGCCATTCAATGAGTTCATGGCTGAACATTCAACTTCAGTACCCCATTCCTGCTTTCTCGCCATACCGCTTGATCCCCCTAGTAGTAAGGACCTCATCTAACTCCTTTTTGAATATATTTAGTGAATTGGCCTCAACAACTTTCTGTGGTAGAGAATTCCACAGGTTTACCACTCTCTGAGTGAAGAAGTTCCTCCGCATCTCGGTCCTAAATGGCTTACCCCTTATCCTTAGACTGTGACCCCTGGTTCTGGACTTCCCCAACAGTGGGAACATTCTTCCTGCATCTAACCCAGTCAGAATTTTAAATGTTTCGATGAGGTCCCCTCTCATTCTTCTGAACTCCAGTGAATACAAGCCCAGTTGATCCAGTCTTTCTTGATATGTCCGTCCCACCATCCCGGGAATCAGTCTGGTGAACCTTCGCTGCACTCCCTCAATAGCAAGAATGTCCTTCCTCAGGTTAGGAGACCAAAACTGTACACAATACTCCAGGTGTGGCCTCACCAATGCCCTGTACAACTGTAGCAACACCTCCCTGCCCCTGTACTCAAATCCCCTTGCTATGAAGGCCAACATGCCATTTGCTTTCTTAACCGCCTGCTGCACCTGCATGCCAACCTTCAATGACTGATGTACCATGACACCCAGGTCTCTTTGCACCTCCCCTTTTCCTAATCTGTCACCATTCAGATAATAGTCTGTCTCTGTTTTTACCACCAAAGTGGATAACCTCACATTTATCCACATTATACTTCATCTGCCATGCATTTGCCCACTCACCTAACCTATCCAAGTCGCTCTGCAGCCTCACAGCATCCTCCTCGCAGCTCACACTGCCACCCAACTTAGTGTCATCCGCAAATTTGGAGATACTACATTTAATCCCCTCATCTAAATCATTAATGTACAGTGTAAACAGCTGGGGCCCCAGCACAGAACCTTGCGGTACCCCACTAGTCACTGCCTGCCATTCTGAAAAGTACCCATTTACTCCTACTCTTTGCTTCCTGTCTGACAACCAGTTCTCAATCCATGTCAGTACACTACCCCCAATCCCATGTGCTCTAACTTTGCACATCAATCTCTTGTGTGGGACCTTGTCGAAAGCCTTCTGAACGTCCAAATATACCACATCAACTGGTTCTCTCTTGTCCACTCTACTGGAAACATCCTCAAAAAATTCCAGAAGATTTGTCAAGCATGATTTCCCTTTCACAAATCCATGCTGACTTGGACCTATCATGTCACCTCTTTCCAAATGCACTGCTATGACATCCTTAATAATTGATTCCATCATTTTACCCACTACCGATGTCAGGCTGACCGGTCTATAATTCCCTGTTTTCTCTCTCCCTCCTTTTTTAAAAAGTGGGGTTACATTGGCTACCCTCCACTCCATAGGAACTGATCCAGAGTCAATGGAATGTTGGAAAATGACTGTCAACGCATCCACTATTTCCAAGGCCACCTCCTTAAGTACTCTGGGATGCAGTCCATCAGGCCCTGGGGATTTATCGGCCTTCAATCCCATCAATTTCCCGGCTAATAAGGATTTCCCTCAGTTCCTCCTCCTTACTAGACCCCCCAACCCCTTTTATAACCGGAAGGTTGTTCGTGTCCTCCTTCGTGAATACCGAACCAAAGTACTTGTTCAATTGGTCCGCCATTTCTTTGTTCCCCGTTATGACTTCCCCTGATTCTGACTGCAGGGGACCTGCACAGTGACCCACACTGGGAGAGAGAGAGCAGGGTGCAGGATATCACAGCACAGTGACCCACACTGGGATAAAGAGAGCATGATGCACGGTGCAGGATATCACAGCACAGTGACCCACACTGGGATAGAGAGAGCATGATGCACGATGCAGGATATCACAGCACAGTGATCCACACTGGGATAGAGAGAGCACGGTGCAGGATATAGAAACATAGCAAATAGGTGCAGGAGTAGGCCATTCGGCCCTTCTAGCCTGCACCGCCATTCAATGAGTTCATGGCTGAACATTCAACTTCAGTACCCCATTCCTGCTTTCTCGCCATACCGCTTGATCCCCCTAGTAGTAAGGACCTCATCTAACTCCTTTTTGAATATATTTAGTGAATTGGCCTCAACAACTTTCTGTGGTCGAGAATTCCACAGGTTTACCACTCTCTGGGTGAAGAAGTTCCTCCGCATCTCGGTCCTAAATGGCTTACCCCTTATCCTTAGACTGTGACCTCTGGTTCTGGACTTCCCCAACATTGGGAACATTCTTCCTGCATCTAACCCCGTCAGAATTTTAAATGTTTCGATGAGGTCCCCTCTCATTCTTCTGAACTCCAGTGAATACAAGCCCAGTTGATCCAGTCTTTCCCGGGAATCAGTCTGGTGAACCTTCGCTGCACTCCCTCAATAGCAAGAATGTCCTTCCTCAGGTTAGGAGACCAAAACTGTACACAATACTCCAGGTGTGGTCTTACCAAGGACCTGTACAACTTTAGCAACACCTCCCTGCCCCTGTACTCAAATCCCCTCGCTATGAAGGCCAACATACCATTTGCTTTCTTAACCACCTGCTGTACCTGCATGCCAACCTTCAATGACTGATGTACCATGACACCCAGGTCTCGTTGCACCTCCCCTTTTCCTAATCTGTCACCATTCAGATAATAGTCTGTCTCTCGGTTTTTACCACCAAAGTGGATAACCTCACATTTATCCACATTATACTTCATCTGCCATGCATTTGCACACTCGCCTAACCTATCCAAGTCGCTCTGCAGCCTCATAGCATCCTCCTCGCAGCTCACACTGCCACCTAACTTAGTGTCATCCGCAAATTTGGAGATACTACATTTAATCCCCTCGTCTAAATCATTAATGTACAGTGTAAACAGCTGGGGCCCCAGCACAGAATCTTGCGGTACCCCACTAGTCACTGCCTGCCATTCTGAAAAGTACCCATTTACTCCTACTCTTTGCTTCCTGTCTGACAACCAGTTCTCAATCCACGTCAGCACACCCCCAATCCCATGTGCTTTAACTTTGCACATTAATCTCTTGTGTGGGACCTTGTCGAAAGCCTTCTGAACGTCCAAATATACCACATCAACTGGTTCTCTCTTGTCCACTCTACTGGAAACATACTCAAAAAATTCCAGAAGATTTGTCAAGCATGATTTCCCTTTCACAAATCCATGCTGACTTGGACCTATCATGTCACCTCTTTCCAAATGCACAGCTATGACATCCTTAATAATTGATTCCATCATTTTACCCACTACCGATGTCAAGCTGACCGGTCTATAATTCCCTGTTTTCTCTCTCCCTCCTTTTTAAAAAAAAGTGAGGTTACATTGGCGACCCTCCACTCGATAGGAACTGATCCAGAGTCAATGGAATGTTGGAAAATGACTGTCAATGCATCCGCTATTTCCAAGGCCACCTCCTTAAGTACTCTGGGATGCAGTCCATCAGGCCCTGGGGATTTATCGGCCTTCAATCCCATCAATTTCCCCAACACAATTTCCCGACTAATAAGGATTTTCCTCAGTTCCTCCTCCTTACTAGACCCTCTGACCCCTTTTATATCCGGAAGGTTGTTTGTGTCCTCCTTAGTGAATACCGAACCAAAGTACTTGTTCAATTGGTCTGCCATTTCTTTGTTCCCCATTATGACTTCCCCTGATTCTGACTGCAGGGGACATACGTTTGTCTTTACTAACCTTTTTCTCTTTACATATCTATAGAAACTTTTGCAATCCTTCTTAATGTTCACTGCAAGCTTCTTCTCGTACTCCATTTTCCCTGCCTAATCAAACCCTTTGTCCTCCTCTGCCGAGTTCTAAATTTCTCCCAGTCCCCGGGTTCGCTGCTATTTCTGACCAATTTGTATGCCACTTCCTTGGCTTTAACACTATCCCTGATTTCCTTTGATAGCCACCTTCCCTTTTTTATTTTTATGCCAGACAGGAATGTACAATTTTTGTAGTTCATCCATGCGCTCTCTAAATGTCTGCCATTGCCAATCCACAGTCAACCCCTTAAGTATCATTCGCCAATCTATCCTAGCCAATTCACGCCTCATACCTTCAAAGTTAGCCTTCTTTAAGTTCTGGACCATGGTCTCTGAATTAATTGTTTCATTCTCCATCCTAATGCAGAATTCCACCATATTATGGTCACTCTTCCCCAAGGGGCCCAGCACAACGAGATTGCTAATTAATCCTCTCTCATTACACAACACCCAGTCTAAGATGGCCTCCCCCCTAGTTGGTTCCTCGACATATTGGTCTAGAAAACCATCCTTTATGCACTCCAGGAAATCCTCCTCCACTGTATTGCTTCCAGTTTGGTTAGCCCAATCTATGTGCATATTATCTCTCTCATCTGGAAGGAGGAGAGCATGCCGGGAGATCTCAGAGATGCAGTGATCGTGACCATCTTTAAAAAAGGGGACAAGTCCGACTGCGGCAACTACAGAGGAATCTCCCTGTTATCAGCCACTGGGAAGGTTATCGCTAGAGTACACCTCAACCGTCTTCTCCCTGTGGCTGAGGAGCTCCTCCCGGAGTCACAATGCGGATTTCTCCCCTACGGGGTACAACGGACATGATCTTTACAGCGTGACAACTGCAAGAGAAATGCAGGAACAGCACCAACCCTTGTACATGGCTGCCTTTGACCTTACAAAAGCCTTTGACACCGTTAACCGTGAGGGACTATGGAGCGTCCTCCTCTGTTTCGCCTGCCCCCAAAAGTTTGTCACCATTCTCCGCCTGTTCCACGACGACATGCAAGCAGTGATCCTGACCAACGGATCCAATCCACGTCCAGACCGGGGTCAAACAGGGCTGCGTCAACACTCCAACCCTCTTTTCAATCTTCCTTGCTGTCATGCTCCACCTCACAGTCAACAAGCTCCCTGCTGGAGTGGAACTAAACTACAGAACCAGTGGGAACCTGTTCAACCTTTGTCGTCTCCAGGCCAGATCCAAGACCGTCCCATCCTCGGTCGTCGAGCTGCAGTACACAGACGACGCTTGCGTCTGCGCGCATTCAGAGACTAAACTCCAAGTCATAGTCGACATCTTCACTGAGGTGTACGAAAGCATGGGCCTTACATTAAACATCCGTAAGACAAAGGTCCTCCACCAACCTGACCCCGCCACACATCACTGCCCCCCAGTCATCAAGATCCACGGTGTGGCCCTGGACAACGTGGACCACTTTCCATACCTCAGGAGCCTCTATCAGCAAGGGCAGACATAGACGACGAGGTGCAACACCGCTTCCAGTACACCAGCGCAGCCTTCGGCCGCCTGAGGAAGAGAGTGTTCGAAGATCAGGCCCTCAAATCTGGCACCAAGCTCATGGTCTACAGGGTTGTAATGATACCCGCCCTCCTGTGTGGCTCAGACGTGGACCATATACTGTAGACACCTCAAATCACTGGAGAAATACCACCAATGATGTCTCCGCAAGATCCTGCAAATCCCCTGGAAGGACAGACGCACCAATATTAGTGTTCTCGCTCACGCCAACATCCCCAGCATCAGAATACTGACCACACTCTATCAGCTCCGTTGGGCAGACCACAATGTTCGCATGCCCGACACAAGACTTCCAAAGCAAGCGCTCTACTCGGAACTCCTGTACGGCAAGCGAGCCCCAGGTGAGCAGAGAAAATGTTTCAAGGACACTTTCAAAGCGCCTCCTTGATAAAATGCAACATCCCCACCAACACCTGAGAGTCCCTGGCCAAAGACTGCCCTAAGTGGAGGAAGTGCATCCGGGAGGGCGCTGAGCACAGAGTCTCGTCGCCGAGTGCATACAGAAATCAAGCGCAGGCAGCGGAAAGAGCATGTGGCAAACCAGATTTCACACCCACCCTTTCCTTCAACGACTGTCTGTACCACCTGTGACAGAGACTGCAATTACTGTATTGGACTGTTCAGTTATCCAAGAACTCACTTTTAGAGTGGAAGCAAGTCTTCCTTGATTTCGACAGACTGCTTAGAATGAATGGGCCCACATTGTGGGGATAAGACCCTTCATTAACCTTTAACATAAGAAAGAGGAGCAGGAGTTGGCCATTTGGCCCCTTGAACCTGCTCCGCCATTCAATATCATGGCTGATCTAATCATGTACACAGCTCCAGTTCCCCGCCCGCTCCCCATAACCCTTTACTCCCTTATCGCTCAAACATCTGTCTATCTCCGCCTTAAATAAATTCAATGACTCAGCCTCCACAGCTCTCTGGGGTGGAGAATTCCATAGATTTACAACCCTCTGAGAAAAAATTTCTCATCTCAGTTTTAAATGGACAGTCCTTTATTCTAAGATTATGTCCCCTAGTTTTAGTTTCCCCTATGAGTAGAACTATCCTCTCTGCATCCACCTTGTCGAGCCCCCTCATTATCTTATACATTTCAATCAGATCACATCTCATTCTTCTGAACTCCAATGTGTATAGGTCTACCCTGTCTTCATAAGTCAACCCCCTCATCTCCAGAATCAACCTAGTGAACCTTCTTTGAACAGCCTCCAATGCAAGTATATCCTTCCTTAAATACCGAGACCAAAACTGTACGCAGTGCTCCAGGTGTGGCCTCACCAATACCCTGTACAGCTGTAGCAAGACTTCTCTGCTTTTATACTCTATCCCCCTTGTAATAAAGGCCAACATTCCATTTGCCTTCCTGATTACTTGCTGGAGCTGCATACTAGCTTTTCGTGTTTCATGCACAAGGACCCCCAGATATCTGTCCATAGAAACATAGAAAATAGGTGCAGGAGTAGGCCATTCGGCCCTTCGAGCCTGCACCACTATTCAATAAGATCATGGATGATCTTTCACCTCAGTATCCCTTTCCTGCTTTCTCTCCATACCCCTTGATCCCTTTAGCCGTAAGGGCCATATCTAACTCCCTCTTGAATATATCCAATGAACTGGCATCAACAAAACATCTGCGGTAGGGAATTCCACAGGTTAACAACTCAGTGAAGAAGTTTCTCCTCATCTCGGTCCTAAATGGCTTACCCCTTATCCTAAGACTGTGTCCCCTGATTCTGGACTTCCCCAACATCAGAAACATTCTTCCTGCATCTAACCTGTTCAGTCCTGTCAGAATTTTATATGTTTCTACGAGATCCCCTCTCATCCTTCTAAACTCCAGTGAATACAGGCCCAGTCGATCCAGTCTCTTCTCATATGTCAGTCCAGCCATCCCGGGAATCAGTCTGGTGAACCTTCGCTGCACTCCCTCAATAGCAAGAATGTCCTCCTTCAGATTGGGAGACCAAAACTGAACACAATATTCCAGGTGAGGCCTCACCAAGGCCTGTACAACTGCAGTAAGACCTCCCTGCTCCTATGCTCAAATCCCCTCGCTATGAAGGCCAACATACCATTTGCCTTCTTCACCGCCTGCTGTACCTGCATGCCAACTTTCAATGACTGATGTACCATGATACCCAGGTCTCGTTGCACCTCCCCTTTTCCTAATCTGCCGCCATTCAGATAATATTCTGCCTTCGTGTTTTTGCCACCAAAGTGGATAACCTCACATTTATCCACATTATACTGCATCTGCCCACTCACCTAACCTGTCCAGATCACCCTGCAGCCTCTTAGCATCCTCCTCACAGCTCACACCCCCATCGAGCTTAGTGTCATCTGCAAACTTGGAGATATTACACTCAATTCCTTAATCTAAATCATTAATGTATATTGTAAAGAGCTGGGGTCCCAGCACTGAGCCCTGCGTCACCCCACTAGTCATACCTGCCATTCTGAAATGGACCCGTTTATCCCGACTCTCTGCTTCCTGTCTGCCAACCAGTTCTCTATCCACGTCAGTACATTACCCACAATACCATGTGTTTTAATTTTGCACATCAATCTCTTGTGTGGGATCTTGTCAAAAGCCTTTTGAAAGTCCAAATACACCACATCCACTGGTTCTCCCTTGTCCACTCTACTAGTTACATCCACAAAAAATTCCAGAAGATTTGTCAAGCATGATTTCCCTTTCATAAATCCATGCTGACTTGGACTGATCCTGTCACTACTTTCCAAATGCGCTGCTATTTCATCTTTACGATTTGATTCCAACATTTTCCCCACTACTGATGTCAGGCTAACCGGTCTATAATTACCCGTTTTCTCTCACTCCTTTTTTTTAAAAAAGTGGTGTTACATTAGCTACCCTCCAGTCCATAGGAACTGATCCAGAGTCGACAGACTGTTGGAAAATGATCACCAATGCATCCACTATTTCTAGGGCCACTTTAAGTACTCTGGGATGCAGACTATCAAGCCCTGGGGATTTATCAGCCTTCAATCCCATCAATTTCCCTAACAATTTCCCGCCTAATAAGGATTTCCTTCAGTTCCTCCTTCTCACTAGACTCTCACTAGAAACTCCCTAGTGTTTCCGGAAGGTTATTTGTGTCTTCCTTCGTGAAGACAGAACCAAAGTATTTGTTCAACTGGTCTGCCATTTCTTTGTTTCTCATTATAAATTTACATGAATCTGACTGCAAGGGACCTATTATGTTTGTCTTCACTAATCTTTTTCTTTTCACATATCTATAGAAGCTTTCGCAGCACTTTGCAATTTTTCTTTATTTCTGCCAAAGTGAATAACTCACATTTTCCCACATTATACTCCATCTGCCAAATTTTTGCCCACTCACTGAGTTTGTCTATATCCCTTTACAGATTTTGTGTGTCCTCCTCACAATTTGCTTTCCCACCCATCTTTAATGGGCCCTATACTGAGTGATCAGTCCCTTCATGGAGTTTAAAAAGTGTGGGAGCCAGAGAGTGAGCAGTTTAAAAGGTGCGTAGCAAAAGAAAAAAAAAAAGAAAGTGTGACATCACAGGAGAGCAGGTAGGTGACTGGTTGGTGAGTATTAGTTTTAATTTGTTTTCTAAGTTAGGGAAGGGGGTTAAATTAAGAGCTGAGAAACTAACTTGCTCGTACTTATTAAATTAATATCTTAGAACAGATCAAATAATTAATCAATAAAACTAAAATATCGATTGAATAAAAGCTTTAATTAATTTTTAAAAAAGAGATTGGAGATGGCAGGGCAGGTGTTGTGTCGTAGCTGCAGCATGCGAGTTGGCGGAGAGCATCCCGATCCCGAGCAACCATATCTGCAACTCAAGGACTTCGGCTCAGAGTTGTTGAGCTGGAGTCCGAGCTGCAGACATTGCAGAGCATCAGGAAAGGGGGGGGGCGGGGTGTGAAGAGTTACCTGGACACTTTGATCCTTGAGGTAGTCGCATCCCTTCGGTTAGGTAGTGGTGCAGGTCTGGTTAGTGGTCAGGGACAGGAAGTGCGACTGCAAGACTGCAACTCAGGCAGGTAAGGGGACCCCAGGTGCAGGGCTGGAGGAGCCTCAGCCTTTTCCCTTCACCAACAGGTGTGAGGTTCTTGCTGCCTGTGTGAATGAGCGAACACCTGCAGGATGGATGTGTGTAGGCTGACCATGGTGCAGGAGGGCATTCAAGTGGGGGGAGTGAAAGGGAATGTAGTTGTGGTCGGGGACAGTATAGTTAGAGGGATAGATACTGTTCTCTGCAGCCGTGACCAGGAGTTCCAACGGTTGTGTTGCCTGCCTGGTGCCAGAGTTAAAGACATCTCCTCGCAGCTGGAGAACGGAGTGGGAAGGGGAGGACCCAGTTATCATGGTCCACGTAGGAACCAACGACGTAGGTAGAACTAGGAATGAGGTTCTGCTGAAAGAGTTTGAGGAGTTGGGAGTCCAAATTAAAAAGCAGAACCTCAAAGGTAATAATCTCTGGATTGTTATCTGAGCGTCAATTGGTAAAGGGATAAGCAGATTAGAAAGTTAAATGCATGGCTCAAACCGGGCTGGAACCAGTGTCCTGGCGAATCGAATAACTAGGGCAGTAGACAGGGCTTTAAACTAATGGGGGGGGGGGGTGGTAGGAGGACTCAGGAAAGAACACATTTAAAAGCAGCAAGAGAAATGTTACGGCTCTTGAGCAGAGCAGAGTTTGGGTAATAATAAGCAAAGTGGGTCAGGAAGGGTCAGAGAGAACAACAAAGGTAATAGGGCATCACCAACTAACGTGATATCAGGAAAAAATAGAAAAAAGTCAAAGCTAAAGGCACTATATGTTGTGAATGCACGAAGCATTCCTAACAAAATAGACGAATTAATAGCGCAGATAAAAAATGAATGGGTTAATCTAATAGCCATAATGGAGATGTGATTGCAAAGTGACCAAGGTTGGGAACTAAATATTTCAGGATACTTAACTTTTAGAAGAGATAGGCAAAATGGAAAACGAGGAGGGGTAGCCCTGATAATAAAGGATGGGATAATATCCGAAGAGAGAAAGGATCTTAGCTCGGAAAATCAAGAAATGGAATCAATTTGGGTGGAGCTAAGAAACAGAAAAGGGGCAGAAAACATTGGTGGGAGTTGTTAAAACGCCCCAAAACAGTAGTTGCAATGTAGGGCAGAGTATAAAATCAGGAAATTGGAAGTGCATGTAACAAGGGTAATACAGTAATCATGGGGGACTTTAATCGACATATAGACTGGGCCAACCAAATCTGCAGTAATAGTGTAGAGGCCACATTCATGGAATGTAATCAAGAGGGTTTTCTAGATCAGTGTGTTGAAGAACCAACTATGGAACAGGTTATTTTAGATCTAGTATTGTGCAATGAGAAAAGGTTAATTAATAACCTTGTAGTAAACAGGCCATAACATGATAGAATTTTATATTGCGACTGAAGGGGCTCGACAGGGTAGATGCAGAGAGGATGGTTCCACTCGTGGGGGAATCTAGAACTCGGGGGCATAGTTTAAGAATAAGGGGTCGCCCATTTAGAACTGAGATGAGGAGAAATTTCTTCTGAGGATCGTAAATCTGTGGATTTCTCTGCCTCAGAACTGTTGAGTCTGGGGCATTGAATATATTCATGGTGGAGATAGACAGATTTTTGAAAAATAAAGGAGTGAAGGGTTATGGGGAGCGGGCAGGGAAATGGAGCTGAGCCAAGATCAGGTCAACCCTGATCTTATAGAATGGCAGAGCAAGCTCGAGGGGCCGAATGGCCTACTGCTGTCCCTATTTCCTATGTTCCTATGTTTGAAAGTTTTAGTTAAATCCGAAACTAGGGTGTTAAATGTAAACAAAGCGAACTACATTGATATGAGGGGCGAGTTGGCAACAGTAGATTAGGAAATTACATCAAAAGGTAAGACATCAGACAAGCAATGGCTAGCATTTAAAGAACTAATACATCATTTACAACAAAAATTCCTTTCAGGCACAAGAACCCCACAAGAAAATTGGTCCAATTGGCTAACAAGAGAAGTTAAAGATAGTATTAGATCAAAGGAAGAGGCTTATAACATTGCCAAAAAGAGCAGTAAGCCTGAGGATTGGGAGGATTTTAGAATTCAGCAAAGGAAGACCAAGAAGTTGATAAAGGGAAAATAGAATGAGAGAGTAAACTAGCTACACATAAACAGACTGTAAAAGCTTCTATTGGTATGTAAAAAGGAAAAGGTTAGCAAAAGTAAATGTGGGTCCCTTACAGGCTGAGACAAGAGAAATTATAATAATAGGGAATAAGGAAATATCAGAGAAATTAAACAAATACTTTGTTTCTGTCTTCACGGACAAGAGAAAAAAAACCTCCCGGAAATAATGGAGAACCAAGGGTCTAGCGAGAATGAGGAACTGAAAGAAATTAGTAAAAAAATGGTACGGCAGAAATTAATGGGACTGAAAGCCGATAAATCTTCTGGACCTGATGGCCTACATCCTAGGGTTTTTTGAAAGAGGTGGCTATAGAGATGATGAAGCATTGGTTGTCATCTTCCAAAATTCCATAGATTCTAGAATGGTTCCTGCGGATTGGAAGGCAGCTAATGTAACCCCGCTATTTAAGAAAGGAGGGAGAGAAAATGGGGAACTACAGAGTAGTTAGCCTGACATCACTGGTAGGGAAAATGCTCGAGTCTATTATTAAGGACATGGTAACAGGGCACTTGGGAAAACAAATTAGGATTGGGCAGTCAAGATGGATTTATGAAAGGGAAATCACGTTTAACAAATCTGTTAAGAGTTTTTTGAGATTGTAACTAGCAGAATAGATAAGGGGGAACCAGTGGATGTGGTGTACTTGGATTTTCAGAAGGTATTCAATAAGGTGCCACACAAGGTGTTATTAAACAAAATTAGGGCTCATGGGATTGGGGGTAATATACTAGCATGGATTGAGGATTGGTTAACACACAGAAAAGAGAGTAGGAATAAACGGGTAATTTTCAGGTTGGCAGGCTGTAACTAGTGGGATGCCACAAGGATTGGTGCTTGGGCTCCAGCTATTCACAATCTATATCAATGATTTGGATGAGGGGGCCAAATGTAATATATCCATGTTTTCTGATATACAAGAACATAAGAAATGGGAGCAGGAGTAGGCCATACGGTCCCTCGAGCCTGCTCCTCCATTTAATACGATCATAGCTGATCCGATCATGGACTCAGGTCCACTTCCCTGCCCACTCCCCATAACCTCTTAATCCCTTATCGGTTAAGAAGCTCTCTGTCTTAAATTTATTCAATGTCCCAGCTTCCACAGCTCTCTGGCAGAGAATTCCAAAGATTCACAACCCTCAGTGAAGAAATTCCTCCTTATCTCAGTCTTAAATGGCTTACCCCTGATCCTGAGACTATGCTCCCTAGATCTAGACTCTCCAGCTGGCCTGGGGAAACAACCTAAGGAGGCGGCCTTGGAAATAGCGGATGCATTGACAGTCATTTTCCAACATTCCATAGACTCTGGATCAGTTCCTATGGAGTGGAGGGTAGCCAATGTAACCCCACTTTTTTAAAAAAGAGAGAAAACAGGGAATTATAGGCCAGCCTAACATCGGTAGTAGGTAAAATGATGGAATCAATTATTAAGGATGTCATTTGGAAAGAGGTGACATGATAGGTCCAAGTCAGCATGGATTTGTGAAAGGGAAATCATGCTTGACAAATCTTCTGGAATTTTTTGAGGATGTTTCCAGTAGAGTGGACAAGGGAGAACCAGTTGATGTGGTGTATTTGGACTTTCAGAAGGCTTTTGACAAGGTCCCACACAAGAGATTAATGTGCAAAGTTAAAGCACATGGGATTGGGGGTAGTGTGCTGACGTGGATTGAGAACTGGTTGTCAGACAGGAAGCAAAGAGTAGGAGTAAATGGGTACTTTTCAGAATGGCAGGCAGTGACTAGTGGGGTACCGCAAGGTTCTATGCTGGGGCCCCAGCTGTTTACATTGTACATTAATGATTTAGACGAGGGGATTAAATGTAGTATCTCCAAATTTGCGGGTGGCAGTGTGAGCTGCGAGGAGGATGCTATGAGGCTGAAGAGTGACTTGGATAGGTTAGGTGAGTGGGCAAATGCATGGCAGATGAAGTATATTGTGGATAAATGTGAGGTTATCCACTTTGGTGGTAAAAAGAGAGAGACAGACTATTATCTGAATGGTGACAGATTAGGAAAAGGGGAGGTGCAACGAGACCTGGGTGTCATGGTACATCGGTCATTGAAGGTTGGCATGCAGGTACAGCATGCGGTTAAGAAAGCAAATGGCATTTTGGCCTTCATAGCGAGGGGATTAGAGTACAGGGCAGGGAGGTGTTACTACAGATGTACAGGGCCTTGGTGAGGCCACACCTGGAGTATTGTGTACAGTTTTGGTTTCCTAACTTGAGGAAGGACATTCTTGCTATTGAGGGAGTGCAGCGAAGGTTCACCAGACTGATTCCCGGGATGGTGGGACGGACATATCAAGAAAGACTGGATCAACTGGGCTTGTATTCACTGGAGTTCAGAAGAATGAGAGGGGATCTCATAGAAACGTTTAAAATGGACGGGTTTAGACAGGTTAGATGCAGGAAGAATGTTCCCAGTGTTGGGGAAGTCCAGAACCAGGGGTCATAGTCTAAGGATAAGGGGTAAGCCATTTAGGACCGAGATAAGGAGAAACTTCTTCACCCAGAGAGTGGTGAACCTGTGGAATTCTCTACCACAGAAAGTTGTTGAGGCCAATTCACTAAATATATTCAAAAAGGAGTTAGATACAGTCCTTACTACTAGGGGAATCAAGGGGTATGGCGAGAAAGCAGGAATGGGGTACTGAAGTTGCATGTTCAGCCATGAACTCATTGAATGGCGGTGCAGGCTCAAAGGGCCGAATGGCCTACTCCTGCACCTATTTTCTATGTTTCTATGTTTCTATCCTCAGCACCGACCCTGTCAATCCCCCACAGAATCCTGGATGCGTCAATGAGATCACCTCTCGTTCTTTTAAACTCGAGTGTGTAGGCCCAATCTACTCAATATCTGCTCATAAGACAACCCTCTCATCCCAGGGATCAACCTAGTGAACTTCTGTTGTACCGCCTCCAAGGCATGCATCTCCTTTTTCAGATAAGGAGACCAAAACTGTGCACAGTACTCCAAGTGTAGTCTCAGAACACCAACATTTAATAGTTTATCAGCACTGTTTTGCTATTCTTCCTACCAAAGTAAATAACCTCACATTTTGCCACATTATATTCTGCCACCTTATTACCCACTCACTGAACCGGTCTATCACTTTGCAGACTCTGTCCTCCTCACAGCTGACTTTCCCACCTAGCTTTGTATCGTCAGCAGCGGGTGAGAGCCTGACCCAAGCTGGCCCAAAATCCTGCACATCCCAGCAGTGGTCACTTATCAGGACCCCTGGCTGGTCTTCCCGGGGTTTTGAGGCCAACTCCTGGCGCCCTCCCGTCAGAAACCAGCTAATTCTTCATGGTGCAAGAATTAAACCTGGGTCCTGCTGGTCTGTGAAGCTGAACTGAACACTTAGTATGGTGCAGTTAGCAACTCATTCCTCACTCAGTTATTCATTACTCCTCCTGAACTCCCTTGGGTGCATTGTATATAAGCCGGCCCCGAAGGCCTGTTACTCACTCTGGAGTATCTTAAAGACTAAGGTCACTGTTACTTTAACCTCCCTGTGTGCAGTCTCATATGTGTGAGGAACACAATAACTGGCGACGAGAATACGAATCCAACGCAAAGATGCAGCAAACCGTGAGCATCCTGGAGAAGTTCTGAGGGTGAGGACTGGGAGCCTATGTCGAACGGCTAGACCAGTATTTTGTAGCCAACGAGCTGGACGGAGAAGGAAGCGCTGCAAAAAGGAGAGCGGTCCTCCTCACAGTCTGTGGGGCACCGACCTACAGTCTCATGAAGAATCTTCTGGCTCCGGTGAAACCCACAGATAAGTCATATGAGGAGCTGTGTACACTGGTGCGGGAGCATCTTAACCCGAGGGAGAACGTGCTGATGGCAAGGTATCGGTTCTACACGTGCCAGCTATCTGAAGGTCAGGAACTGGCGAGCTACGTCGCCAAGCTAAGGCGACTTGCAGGACAATGTGAGTTTGATGGCTACCTGGAGCAGATGCTCAGAGACTTTTTTGTACTGGGCATTGGCCACGAAACCATCCCTCGAAAACTTTTGACTGTAGAGACACCGGCCCTCAGTAAGGCCATTGCGATAGCACAGGCGTTTATGTCCACTAGTGATAACAACAAACAAATCGCTCAGCACACAAGTGCTAACAATGTTCATAAATTAACTGGAACTGTGTTTGCGAGCAGAAATGTACAGGGCAGAAACTATGAGTCTCAGATGACTCAGAGTCCGCAACAAAGGATAAATGTAAGGCAATTCACACCTTCTTGGTGTTGTGGAGGCTTCCATTCAGACTATTCAAGCCGCTTCAAAAAGGGTATGTTTGCAAGAGCTGTGGAACAATGGGGTACCTCCAACGAGCTTGCAGACAAGCTGCAAACTCTGCAAAACCTACTAATCACCATGTGGCAGAGGAAGATCAGTCCATGGTGGATCAAAGCAATTGAGTCTCAGAGAGGAGGCAGATGCTGAATTACACAGTGTACACATCTGCGATGAAATGTCCACCTATAATGCTAAACGTATAATTGAATGGCTTACCCATAGCCATGGAACTGGACACTGGCGCTAGCCAATCCATCATCACTAAAAAGATATTTGAGAGACTGTGGTGCAACAAGGCACTCAGACCGGCCTTGAGCCCCATCCACACGAAACTGAGAACGTAAACCAAAGAGCTCATCACTGTCCTGGGCAGCTCCATGGTCAAGGTCACCAATGAGGGCACGGTGCACGAACTGCCACTCTGGATTGTCCCGGGCAATGGCCCCACACTGCTTGGAAGGAGCTGGGCAAAATCCGCTGGAACTGGGATGACATCAGAGCACTATCACATGTCGATGAGGCCTCATATACCCTGGTTCTTAACAAATTTCCTTCCCTTTTTGAGCCAGGCATTGGAAACTTTTCTGGGGCGAAGGTGCGGATCCACTTGGTCCCAGAGGCACGACCCATACACCACAAGGTGCGAGCGGTACCTCACATGAGGAGTGTGGAGAAATCAAGCGAGACAGGCTGCAACGCAAGGGCATCATCTCCCCAGTGGAATTCAGCAAGTGGGCCAGTCCAATTGTTCCAGTACTTAAAAGTGATGGCACCGTCAGGATTTGCGATTATAAAGTAACTATTAATCGTTTCTCGCTACAGGACCAATACCCATTACCCAAGGAAGACGACCTATTTGCGACGCTGGCAGGAGGCAAGATGTTCACCAAGCTCGACCTGACTTCGGCCTACATGATGCAGGAGCTGGAGGAGTCTTCGAAGGGCCTCACCTGCATCAACACACAACATCTACAACAGATGCCCGTTTGGAATTCGGTCAGCTGCAGAGATCTTCCAGAGAAATATGGAGAGCCTACTCAAGTCGGTACCACACACGGTGGTCTTTCAGGACGACATATTGGTCATGGGTCGGGACACCATCGAGCACCTACAAAACCTGGAGGAGGTCCTCCAGCAACTGGATCGCGTAGGGCTGCGGCTGAAGAGGTTGAAATGCGTCTTCATGGCAACAGAAGTGGAGTTTTTGGGGAGAAAGATCGCGGCGGACGGCATTCGGCCCACAGATGCCAAGACAGAGGCTATCAGGAACGCGCCCAGGCCACAGAATGCCACGGAGCTGCGGTCGTTCCTGGAACTCAACTATTTTGGTAACTTCCGACCGGGCTTAAGCACCCTCTTAGAGCCCCTACATGTGTTATTGCGTAATGGTGAGAACTGGGTATGGGGAAAAAAATTAAGTAATTGCTTTTGAGAAAGCCAGAAACATTTTAGGCTCCAACAAGCTGCTTAAATCGTATAACCAGTGTAAAAGACTTGTGCTAGCATGTGATGAGTCGTCGTACGGAGTCGGGTGTGTATTACAACAAGTTAACATTGCGGGGGAAGTTGCAACCTGACTCCTATACTTCCAGGAGCTTGTCTAAGGCCGAGAGGGCCTACAGCATGATTGAGAAAGAACCATTAGCGTGTGTGTTCGGGTAAACAAAATGCATCAGTACCTGTTTGGCTTCAAATTTGAGCTGGAAACCGATCACAAGCCCCTCATATCCTAGTTTGCTGAAAATAAGGGGATAAATACTAATGCCTCAGCCCGTATACAAAAGGTGGGCACTCGCGCTATCAGCGTATAACTATAGCATCCGCCACAGGCCAGGCACCGAGAACTGTGCGGATGCTCTGTCGGCTACCATTGCCCACCATGGGGGTGGAAATGGCGCAGCCTGCAGACTTGTTGGTCATGGAAGCATTTATAAATAATAAATCACCTGTCACGGCCCATCAGATTAGGACTTGGACTAGCCAAGATCCTCTGCTGTCCCAAGTAAAAAGCTGTGTACTGCATGGGAGCTGGGCCAGCATCCCCGTTGAAATGCAAGAGCTAATCAAGCCGTTCCAGCGGCGAAAGGACAAGCTGTCCATTCAGGCAGACTGCCTGTTGTGGGGTAAGTGCGTAGTGCTACCCAAAAAGTGCAGGGAGACATTCATCTCGGATCTCCACAGCACACACCCGGGTATAGTAATGATGAAAGCAATAGCCAGATCCCACGTGTGGCGGCCCGGTATCGACTCTGACTTAGAGTCCTTAGTTGAGCAACGCGCCTAAAGAGGCACCACTAAGTTTGTACTCCTGGCCCTCCAGACCATGGTCAAGGATCCATGTCGACTATGCAGGCCAGTTTCTCAGTAAAATGTTCCTGGTGGTGGTGGATGCGTTTTCAAAATGAATTGAATGTGAAATAATGTCAGGAAGCACCGCCACCATTGAAAGTCTGAGGGCCATGTTTGCCACCCATGGCCTGCCTGACATACTGGTCAGTAATAACGGGCCATGTTTCACCAGTGCCAAATTTAAAGAATTCATGACCCACAATGGGATCAAACATGTCACCTCGGCCCCGTTTAAACCAGCCTCCAATGGGCAGGCAGAGCGGGCAGTACAAACCATCAAACAGACCCTTAAACGAGTCACAGAAGGCTCACTCCAAACCCGCCTGTCCAGAGTACTGCTCAGCTACCACACAAGACCCCACTCGCTCACAGGGGTGCCCCCAGCTGAGCTACTCATTAAAAGGACACTTCAAACCAGACTCTCGCTGGTTCACCCCAACCTGCATGATCAGGTAGAGAGCAGGCGGCAGCAACAAAATGTAAACTATGGTCGCGCCACTGTGTCACAGAAAATTGATCTGAATGACCCTGTGTATGTGCTAAACTATGGACATGGTCCCAAGTGGATCACGTGCAAAGTGATAGCTAAAGAAGGGAGTAGGGTGTTTGTAGTCAAACTAGACAATGGACAACTTGCAGAAAGCACCTGGACCAAACAAGGCTGCAGTTCACAGACTGCCCTGAACAACCCACAGCAGACACCACCTTTTGAGCCCAAAACACATACACAAAGGATCAACGACACCACCCCGGACCAGGAAATTGAACCCATCACGCCCAACAAGACCAAGCTCACCCAGCAGCCCTGCAGGGCCAACAACACACCAGCCCAGCAAGGGCACAGCCAACACACCAGAAAAGACATTTGTACCGAGGCGGTCCACCAGGGAAAGAAAGGCTCCCGACCGCCTCACCTTGTAAATAGTTTTCACTTTGACTTTGGGGAGGGGGGGGGGTGTGGAAGTGATGTGTATCTGTAAAGCATGCACTCCCATGTTCCGCCACTAGGGAGCACATCCCCTGAAGTCCCATGGGATCCCAGCATCCCTTGGGAGCACTGTATATAAGGTGGCCCCTAAGGCCTGTTCCTCACTCTGGAGTGTCTTAATAAAGACTGAGGTCACTGTTACTTTAACCTCCCTGTGTGCAGCCTCATCTGTGTTAGGAACACAATAGAAATAATCTAATATAACCATACTTAAGGAAGGATATACTGGCTTTGGAGGGGATACAGAGACGATTCACTAGGCTGATTCCGGAGATGAGGGGGTTACCTTATGATGAGAGATTGAGGAGACTGGGTCTTTACTCATTGGAGTTCAGAAGGATGAGGGGTGATCTTATAGAAACATTTAAAATAATGAAAGGGATCGACAAGATAGAGGCAGAGAGGTTGTTTCCACTGGTCGGGGAGGCTAGAACTAGGGGGCACAGCCTCAAAATACGGGGGAAGCCAATTTAAAACAGAGTTGAGAAGGAATTTTTTCTCCCAGAGGGTTGTGAATCTGTGGAATTCTTTGCCCAAGGAAGCAGTTGAGGCTAGCTCATTGAATGTATTCAAGTCACAGATAGATAGATTTTTAACCAATAAGGGAATTAAGGGTTACGGGGAGAGGGCGGGTAAGTGGAGCTGAGTCCACGGCCAGATCAGCCATGATCTTATTGAATGGCGAAGCAGGCTCGAGGGGCTAGATGGCCTACTCCTGTTCCTAATTCTTATGTTCTTATGTTATGTAACAAGAGATTACATGATCGTTATTACATTTGTGGAAGCTTGCTGAGCACAATTTGGCTGCCACATTTCCTATATTACAACACGATTATACTTCAAAAGCAGTTAATTAGCTGAAAAGCACTTTAGGACTTATATTGACGCAAGTTCGTTCTCTCTTTAAACTCCATACTTTGCAATGAACTCTGCAGTCCCACTAAAGACAGAGTCAGATCATTTGCTGCAGTTTAATAACTAGGATATCGTGTTATATTCCTCCAGCTGAACACTTTCCCAATGTTACCCTCTACAGGCGCGCACACACACTCCACGGCTGCAGTCAGTGTGCGACCGATACAGACCAGAAATGTCAAGTTCAATCCACAAGCTGTTGATTCAGCCAACCAATCATAATCAGGGAAATATCTGACTATAATTTGCCTCAGTGTTCCTCGAGGGTCTTACATGACAGATGCATTGAAGAGGAAGCTCGTTAAGTAAATGAGGGAAAAAGGAATAGAAGGATATGCAGATAGGGTTAGATGAAGGATGGGAGGAGACGAATGTGGAGCATAAACACCAGTACAGACCAGTGAGGCCGAATGGCCTGTTTCTGTCCTGTAAATTCGATGTAACTCTAGACTGGGGTCCCATTCCCCATCCCATGGCCCCTGTTGGGATGCGAGATACTATATGGTCTTCAGGAGAGGCAGGCGATGAAGCACTCCACAGTTGAACAAATGGTCAGCACTCACTGTTTAGGTTCATACGTGGAATGACCACCTGGGCAAGCACTGGAGAGGGTCCAGCAGCCGAGAGACCGGGGCCCTATCGGGTAGCAGCCTTCAGGAGAGGCGGCGGGGCAGGGTAGGCAGTGCTGCTGAGGTGGCAAGCAAGTCCGTGCAGACACGCAGGTTAAGCTCAGACAGTTTCGCACTCAGATTACTGGTGTCATTCGCTGCCTTTGAGCACCCAATGACATTGTGACATCCACATTACATGGAACATTGACTATAGTTCCAAGGACATATAACTCCCACTACTGAATCATCACTCAAAGGCGGTCCCTCGAACGAGGAGGACTTGCTTCCACTTCACAGGTGTTTCGATGAAGGACCCGACGTTCCAGTCCTGAACTCAATTGAGGGGGTGGAAGATGCTGTGCATGGATTTTTTATTTATTTATTTTTTAAACGTGTGGTGGCCGTTGCACAGGCTAGACAGAGCTAGGCCTTTATCCAGTGGCAAGGATTAACCAAGACGACTGGAGACCTTCTCTGCTGCACAGACCTAGTGCACGCACACATCAGTGTGGGCTGGCCCGTGCTGCCCCCGAGCCCTTGCCCTCATCTGTCGCACCTCCGCCACAGACACTCGCCGCTCATCCACCCCAATCTTCCCACTCCTCTGTACCTGGGCCCTGCCGATGTTCCAGCCCACGCTCAAAAAACGGTGACCAGAGTTTTGATGACATCACTCAGTTGCCCATCTCAAAATCCTTGGAGCAGCTCGTGCAGGAGGTTGAAATGGTACGCCGCTCCAGCTCTTTATAGTTCGACCTGCGGAGCTGTTATCTTGCAGGTCGGGGGGGGGGGGGCCACGATGTCCCAGGCCCACCGCTCCAGCACTTTTTTTTAGTCTGACCTGCGTGGCAACTCCGCAGGTCGGACTATAAAAGTGGCGGTCCTGGGACATCGTGGCCCCCCAACCTGCGAGAGATGACAGATTACACAGTACTTATAAGCACAGAAACAGGCCATTTGGGCAATGCTCCATACAAGCCTCCTCCCACTATTTACTTCATCTTATCCCATCAACATAACCCTCTATTCCTTTCCCCCCCCTCGTGTTTATCTAGCCTCCCCTTAAAAATACTACTGGCCTCTTAACTACTCCCTGTGGCAGCGAGTTTCACATTTTAACCACTCTCTGGGTAAAGAAGTTTCTCCTGAATTCCCTACTAGATTTATTTGTGACTTTTATATTCATGGCCCCTAGTTCTAGTCTCCCTAACAAGTGGAAACATCTTCTCTATGTCTACCCTATCAAACCTCCCGTCTTAATTTTAAAGACCTCTATTACGTCACCTCTCAGCCTTCTCTTTTCGAGAGGAGAGCAAGCCCCAGCCTGATCAATCTGTTCTGATAGTTACTACTGAGTTCTGGTACCATTGTAGCAATTAAAAAAAAATGAACAGATATAGAACCACAGCAGCACGTTACACACCAAGCCCACCTTCACCTAACTGCAACAAAGCTGGAGCTCACCAACACCCAGCACTGGTGTCAGCCATGGCTCAGGTCCAGCACTCACATCAGAGTCAATAGGTCGAGGGTTCAAGTCCCACTCCAGAGACTGGAGCATATAATCTAGGCTGACACCACAGTGCAGTACTGAGGGTGTGCTGCACGGTCAGATGAGATGTTAAACTGCGTCCCCATTTGCCCTCAGGAGGAAGTTAAATATTCCACAGCACTATTTTGAAGTTGTCCCTGGTGTCCTGGCTAATATTTATCCCTTCACCAACATCCATTATTTCATTGCTGTTTATGGGATGTTGCTGTGAGCAAACTGGCTACTGTGTTTTACTACATTACAATCAGTGCTTACACTTCAAGAGTACTTCATCACCTGAAGGGCTTTGGGACATCCCAAGGTGGGGAAAGACATTGTATGAATACAAGTCCTTGCTTTTTTTGTTGCAACAGCACTGCTATCTGGACTGTGTGAATTTGACTGTTCACATCTCAATACAAAGGCAACCAGCGTTGTCACAGGCTGTTTTGGGCCTGGAGGTGGGAGAAATAAGAGACACAAGGCAAATAGATGATGATGAGGGGGGAAAAGAGAGAAAAAAGTGGTAAACTGCTCAATCATAATTCTTTGGTATCAAAGATATTTCCGTTTGGCCGAGTGATATTTCTGAATGATGCTGCAGCCCCTCAAAGTCGGATATAAGACAGCACCAAGCATCGAGTGAGCACACACTTAGTGGTGGGCAATCCACATAACTGTCCTGCAACTAAAACTGTCAGGTAACAAATCCACTTGACAATTTAAAAAAAGCAAACTTCTGTGAAGGAATTCCCCCAAAGCCTTTCCATCACGTACAAGGCACAAGTCAGGAGTGTGATGGAATACTCCCCACTTGCCTGGATGAGTGCAGCTCCAACACTCAAGAAGCTCGACACCATCCAGGACAAAACAGCCCGCTTGATTGACACCCCATCCACCAGCTTAAACATTCATTCACTCCCTCCACCATCGGCGCACCGTGGCTGCAGTGTATACCATCTACAAGATGCACTGCAGCAACTCGCCACGGCTTCTTCGGCAGCACCTGCCAAACCCGCGACCTCTGCCACCTAGGACAAGGGCAGCAGGTGCATGGGAACATCATCACCTCCACGTTCCCCTCCAAGTCACACACCATCCAGACTTGGGAATACATTGCTGTTCCTTCATCATCACTGGGTCAAAATCCTCGAAGTCCCTCCGTAACAGCACTGTGGGAGTACCTTCACCACACGGACTGCAGCAGTTCAATCTTCTCAAGGCCAACTAACGATGGGAAATAAATGCTGGTCTGGTCAGCACCAGAGAATTTTTTTTTTTTAAATCCCTATTGGCTCAGCCATTTTATCCGGCAAGTGGCTTACCAGGAAAGTCCCAAGTTTGATTCCCTGACCGTGCTGAGTTTGTAGATGGTGACAGCGGCTTTCAGTAGCCGGGGGTGGGGAGAAAACAGAGAAAGAGAGCAAAATCCCAGGATTCCTGGCGGAGACCACTGCAAGGTGGAGCATGAAGCGAGGACAGGACTGGGCACGGCTGTGCTGAGACCCACTGCCTTCTGGTGTCCAGCGTCACAGCACAAAGTGTTCCCAATAAACATCGGACAGTACCAAGGACTGCAGGGGGAATGGAAGGCACCAAACGTGGGAAGAGAATTGGTGAGAACAAAACTGAGAGAGAGGACAGAAACCCCCAAACCACAAGTTTCAACTGTCCACATTACAATCACACCTGGCCATTGCTTGAAACATGCTGAAATCTGGAAGCAATCTAATCCAGAGGGTCACAGCCCCAATTACAACCTGCATTTATACCATGCCTTCGATGCAATAAAATGTCCCAGCGAGCTTCACAGGAGCGCTATCAGACAAAATTTGACACAGAGCCAAATAAGGTAACAGATGTAGGGAGGGGCGAGGCCGTGGAGAGATTTTAACATGAGGATGAGAATTTTAAAATCTCATGGGGACAGACCGGTGAGCCAATGTTTTTCAGCAAGCACGGGGTGATGGGTGAGCATGATTTGGCAAGCGTAGGATGCAGGCATTAGTTTTGGGTGAGCAGAAATTTATGCCCGGTGGAAGATGAGGGGCCAGCCAGGAGAACATTGGAATAGTCGAGTCCAGAGGTAACAAAGGCATGGGTGAGGGTTTCAGCAGATGAGCGGAGTCAGATGCAGAGACGGGTGATGTTACAGAGGTGGAAATAGGTGGCCCTGGGTGATGGAGAGGATATGGGGTCAGAAGTTCAGGGTCACATAGGACGCTGAGGTTGCAAACAGTCTGGTTCAGCCTGAGACAATGACCAGGAAGAGGGATGGAGCCAGTGCTAGCAACTATTTGGGGGAGGGATTTACAGCCCCAATTACAAGGTAGAAATGCAAGGACAGGGATCACAACTGTGATTACAAAGCAACAACTGGTGGGGGGGGGGGGGGGCTAATGTCATGGTCCCAATTATCAGGGGATCCAGCTAATATCATAAGATAGTGGCCTATACTGACCACCAAGATTCTAGAGGCAGGATCACAAGTTAATCTCATTTTGTAATTTACTGTTTCAACTCTGCGGTAAGTTATCCCGTAGTTCGCTCCCAAAGGAGCTGGCTCTTGCTGGGGTACAGTTCCCTCTTGCAGCTCACCCAAGCACCCAACCTTCACGTGCAAGCCTAGTGGGTGCCAACAGGTTATTCATCCTTGGCAGGGAGTCCCATCTTAGAATCGCACTCCCACCACTTCAATATAGATCAGCAAACACAGCAGGCCAAGGGTCAAACCTGGAACATTGAGTCTGT
Source organism: Pristiophorus japonicus (assembly GCF_044704955.1). Lineage (NCBI taxonomy): Eukaryota > Metazoa > Chordata > Chondrichthyes > Pristiophoridae > Pristiophorus > Pristiophorus japonicus. The sequence goes on along the minus strand of NC_091983.1, from coordinate 220,549,347 downwards.
GCAGCTCACTGCCACACTGGACAGTACATTTACCCACTGCGCCATCAGAGAACCTTTCATCGCAATCTGCAATCATTGATGGGGGTGTGGGGGAATAAATCCAACAGCACAAAAGCCAATCAGCAATGGGTAGAATTACCACAGGTTTATCAGAAATGACCCTACAAAAAAAAAAAGGAACAGCTACTATTTTATATTACACTAACTAAGCACTCGCTCTGGGAACAGCATAATAATGTACACAGACAGATATATACACTGGATACGCGATTTTACATATACTGCACCAGTGCAGTAATTCCCCTCAATCTCTGGGGGCACCTGGCTGAATCTCTGGAACCTCTATTTATTCCAAGTCTAAAAAAAATGTTCTTTAATGCTCTTCACCACGTATCTAATAAGTTGCCCATTCCCTTCTTTCCCCCCTCACTCCAGGTCACTACTTGGCTAGATTTACTTGCTATATTTTTGGATATAAAAAGTAGGACTTGTTTACAAAGTGGATCAAACAGTTTTCCGGCCTGGTTCCAGAAGGCACTTTGGGGAAAGGGCGGGCGCGAGCCAGAGTCAACTAGTGTCCACACACACACACACACAGCCTCTCCTGAAGTTGCCCACTCCTCTCTCTCTATTTAACCAGTGTCCCCACACACTGCCTCTCCTGAAGTTGCCCACTCCTCTCTGTATTTAACCAGTGTCCCCACACACTGCCTCTCCTGAAGTTGCCCACTCCTCTCTCTGTATTTAACCAGTGTCCCCACACACTGCCTCTCCTGAAGCTGCCCACTCCTCTCTCTATTTAACCAGTGTCCCCACACACTGCCTCTCCTCTCTCTGTATTTAACCAGTGTCCCCACACACTGCCTCTCCTGAAGCTGTCCACTCCTCTCTCTGTATTTAACCAGTGTCCCCACACACAGCCTCTCCTGAAGTTGCCCACTCCTCTCTCTGTATTTAACCAGTGTCCCCACACACTGCCTCTCCTGAAGTTGCCCACTCCTCTCTCCAGATTAACCACCGCCTTGCTGTTAAATCCAAACTTGTGCCTGTCACACAGGAAGGCGGTGCGAGCTGTCACTATACAGCTGCAAGACACGGTGCCCGGCTCACCTTTTTCATGATGCCCGTCTTCCTCTTGCTGAACGTGGTGTACCTCCTCAGCTTGTTATCGATGAATTCCATTTTAATCTTCACCCTCCCTCGCGTTTTCTTGCCGGGTTTCAGCCCGGCTCCGGCCGCCACTCCTCCTCCTCCTCCTCCCGCCGCCGGCGCCCCGTATCCCCCGCCTCCGGCTGCTGTCATCCCGCCGCCGCACTCCAGGCTCGGGTCGTGGCCGGTCACTCCGGCCAAGCCGGCGGCCGCCGCCGCCTCCAGCTCGGACACCCTCCGTTTCACCCCGCGCCGGTCCACCGGGGCAGGGGCCACCACCATGTCGTCGTCCTCGTCGCTGCTGGGCTCCGAGCCGCTGTAAGCGGCGGCGGCCGGCGGCTCCCGCTCCCGGGCTAGCAGCAGCGGCGGCGCGGCAGGCGGCTGAGGCGGCGGGGGCTGCGGGGCTGCCTGCTGCAGGCTGCTGGCTGCCGGGCTGCTGCTGCTGCTGCTACTGGAGGAGGTGCTGGTGTCAGCGACGGCGGCGGCTCCAGCCTGGCTCTGTAACATTGTGTCCACTGCCGACAGTCGGGCCGGGGCCGGGCACGGCTGCCCACGCTCCAGGCTCGGCTCGCTTTCCGTCTCGGAACCTTTTTCGCGGCCAAACTCGCTACAGCCTGGAACCCCGACACACGGCCAGAGCCCGGCCGGCGCGCCGCCCCGCAAACCGCGCCGCCCGACAAAGAGTGCCGCCCCTCCACCGCGCCTTGCCAGCCCCGCCTCGCCCGGGCACCCCGGCCACCCGCCACCACACAGCACACACTCGCTCTCCGATCATTCAAAACCCATCAATAAGCCAGACAAGTCTTCTGACTCGGTATAGCCGACCCGCCCCTTCACTGGCGGAGGCAGCGCGGCCGGCCCGCGCCCGGTACTACTTTCCGTCCCCTTATAAAGAGACAATGTTTCCTTTTATGGCGCGAGCTGTCCTTATATGGTGAGTCACCGCGCGGCGCGCTGATTGGTCCAGACCCTCCTCCTCCCCCACCCCCCCCTCCAAATCCGGAATAATTTACATACCAGAGCAGGCTTCCAATTACATCATAGGCGGCTGCTCGGGTAGCTCAGCTCAGCGAAGGCCAGGGGGACTGCAGGAGGGATAGGGCAACTGGTGGGCCGGGGGTCTGCAGGGGCAGGGCAACTGGTGGGCCGGGGGTCTGCAGGGGCAGGGCAACTGGTGGGGCAAGGGGTCTGGAGGGGCAGGGCAACTGGTGGGCCAAGGCCAGAGCAACTGGAGGACCAGGGGCAGGGCAACTAGTGGGCCAGAGCAACTGGAGGGCCAGGACCAGCACTGATCAGCAACAACTAACCTAGCTGGTCAAGCAAAACAAACATGAATATTTTTTTAAATGAACTGCTAAGTGAAAGGTTTATATCATACACTGAAATTTGTGGTGTGATGTCTTACACACTTGAAAATCCGCTGCTGGATCCGATCCAACCTTTGGCTCAGCTCAGCACTTCCACCTCAAATTCAAAAGGTTGTGGGTTCAAACTCCAACTCCATAGACTTGAGCACCTAATCTAGCCTGTCGCAGTACTGAGGTAACGCTGCAATGCTGGTGGTGACGTCTTCTGGATGAGACGTTAAACTGAGGCTTCATCTGCCCTCTCAGGCGGATGTAAAAGATTCCACTGGAAGTAGAGCTGCGGGGTTCTCGCTGGTGTCCGGGCCAATATTTCTTCTCAGGCAGTCCCTCAGAGTTGAGGATGATTTGATTCCACAGTAATATGAGTTCTCAGGTGACTGATGAGACCAATGCCGGACCTACAGTCTCTGTCACAGGTGGGGCAGACGGTGGTTGAAGGGACGGGTGGGTGGGGTGCTTGGGTTGCCATGCGCTCCTTCCGCTGTTTGCTCTTGGCTTCCATGTGGTCCCGGCAAATAGACTCAAGTTGTTCAGCGCCATCCAGGCTGCTTCTCCTCCACTTTGAGCGGTCTTGGGCCAGGAATTCCCAGCAGGATGTTGCACTTTATCAAGGAGGCTTTGAGGGTGTCGTTGAAGCGTTTCCTCTGCCCACCTGGGGCTCGCTTGCCTCTAAGAAGAGCGCTTCTTTTGGGAGTCTAGTATCGGGCATGCGGACGATGTGGCCCGTCCATTGGAGCTGATCAACCTTGGTCAATGCTTCGATGCTGGCCTGAGCGAGAACACTGATGTTGGTGTGCCTATCCTGCCAATGGATTTGCAGAATCTTGTGGGGCAGTGTTGATGGTACTTCTCCAGTGCTTTGGAGGTGCCTGCTGTACATTGTCCGTGGGCTAGATTTTCCACTTTTTTTGCATGCTTAACGCCCACTTTATCGCTGAAATGATGTATAACACCCATATATCGTCCATTTAGCCACAAAATGGAAACTGATGGTCATTTTTCGGAAACTTATTGCTGAGCTTTACTTTCCCCATGTACTTAACGGCGGAAAAAAAATAAGACAGCCCGCCACTTTTTTGGGGCGGAATCATCAGAATGGGCGAAATCAACACCCATAATATTGCCCAGCGTTAATTTCCGTGCTGATTTAACGCCGAGATTCAATAATACCGCCCGCCCACTTTTTTTTGTCGTAAAGAGCATATTTACCGAAGCTAGTGGCCATGAAATCGCCCAGTGTCACTTTCACCACCTCGCACACATATCACCCACAATATCGCTCGCCCAAAAAACCACCCAGAAAAAGTGGAACTAACCGGAAATAATCACAGCGTTTTTGACACCATGTTCTACTTCACATGTCGCATCCTTTATAATAGGTCTCTACTTATCTGTAGAATAACTCCACGAGGCTTACTGCTGTGCTTGAACTGCTGTGACCTTAGTCTCTTTATTGTGACTGCAGAGTGCCTTCACCGCATGGTGACCAGCCTTTTATACAGCTCCTGCCTCCCACAGTTGCACCCTCTAGTGGTACCAGCATAGTATATACATAGAGTATACATATATGACAACATTCCCCCCCCAAAGTCTTTGATGCGAGTTAGTTACAGGTTAAGGCGATCCGGAACTCTGCGCTCTCTGGTTGATTGTCTGAGTGTCACTTCTGGCATGGGTGAGTTGGTCAGGCCATTGTTGTATTGCAGCGGTGTTGGTCTGACTGGACTGTTGGAGATGGTGGGATCATCCTCGTGGTTGGCAGCTAGGTCTGTTGCTGATTGGGTGTGTGTAGGTGGATTGCTGAAGGTAAAGTCCTCTCCTGGTAGTTCCTGGTTACCTATAAATCGCCATTTGGTCTGGTCCAAATGCTTTCTGCACGTTTGTCCATTAAGCAGTTTAACAACAAACACTCTATTCCCCTGCTTGGCTAAAACAGTGCCAGCGACCCATTTGGGGCCATGACTGTGATTCAGCACAAACACCGAGTCGTTTACAGTGATGTCGCGTGATACAGCCGCACGATCATGGTATATGTTTAGCCGATAATGCCTGGTTTCCACCTGATCATTGAGGTCAGGGTGGACTAAGGAGAGCCAGGTTTTGAGTGCACGTTTCATTAGTAACTCCGCAGGGGGGGCCCCGGTTAGCGAGTGGGGTCTTGTCCTGTAATTGATTAGCACCCGGGATAGGCGGGTTTGTAAGGAGTCTTCTGTGATGCGTTTCAAGCTCTGCATTATGGTTTGGACTGCCCGATCTGCTTGGCCATTGGATGCGGGCTTGAACGGGGCAGACCTGACATGCTTTGATGCTATTATGGGTCATGAATTCATTGAATTCGAGCTGGTGAAACAGGGACCATTGTTGTTGACCAGAATGTCGGGCAAGCCATGGGTGGCGAACATGGCCCTGAGGCTTTCAATGGTGGTGGTGGACGTGCTGGATGCCATTATTACACATTCGATCCACTTAGAGTAGGCGTCCACTACAACGAAGAACATTTTTCCTAGTGAGGGGCTCATATAATCTACGTGGATCTTGGACCATTGTTTTGAGGGCCAGGACCACAGACTAAGTGGAGTCTTCCTGGGGACATTACTCAAATGTGAGAAAGTGTTACACTGGCGCATGCACAACTCCAAGTCCGAGTCAATACCGGGCCACCAGATGTGGGACCTGGCGATAGCCTTCATCATGACCATGCCTGGGTGGGCACTGTGTAGGTCACGTATGAAGGTTGCCCTGCCTTTTTTTGGCAGGACGACGCGGTTGCCCCATAAGAGGCAATCCGATTTGATGGACATTTCTTCTTCATGACGGTGAAACGGCTTTATCTCGTCTTGCATTTCTCTTGGGACCGCTGACCAGCCCCCATCAAGGATGCAACTTTTTACAAGGGATGGCACAGGGTCCTGGTTGGTCCAGATCCTGATCTGGCAGGCCGTTACGAGTGACCCTTCGCTTTCGAAGACGTCCATGACCAGGCACAGGACTGCGGGCTGCGCCATTTCCACCCGTGGACAACGGCAGCCGGCTGAGGGCATCGGTGCAATTCTCAGTGCCTGGCCTGTGGCGGATCGTATAATCGTAGGCCGACAGTGTTTGGATTTGCGACGAAGCATTGGTGTTTATGCCTTTGTTTTCCGAAAACAGTGAGATTAGGGGCTTTGGTCGGTTTCTAACTCGAACCTGAGTCCGAACAAATACTAGTGCATTTATTTTACCCCATAGACACAGGCCATAGCAAAAGCCCAGGCGTTCATTGCCACCAGTGACAATACGAAGCAAATCTCTCAGCACACAACTGCTGCTACAAGTACTGTGAACAAAGTGATGTTGTTTTCGAATCGTAACATCAAGGGCAGGAAACACATACCTGCAGCTACACGTCCGCAGATGTCTCAGAGTCCACCATCAAGGGTGATGAATGCAAGGCCATTAACACCTTGTTGGCGCTGCGGGGGTGATCATCATTTCCATTCATGCCGATTCAAGAAGTACGTTTGCAAGGGCTGTGGAACAATGGGACACCTCCGAGTGTGCAGGCGAGCTGCAAAGCCTGTTAAACCTGCAAACCACCATGTTCCAGAGGAGGACAGATCCACGGAGGATCACGACGAACCAGAGCCTCAGATCGAGGAGGCAGAGGTACATGGGGTGCACACATTCACCACGAATTGTCCCCCGATAATGCTGAATGTTGAACTAAATGGACTCCCGGTGTCAATGGAGCTGGACACGGGTGTGAACCAGTCCATGGGCAAAAAGACTTTCGAAAGGTTGTGATGCAACAAGGCCTCAAGGCCACTCTTAACTCCAGTTCGCACGAAACTAAGAACTTACACTAAAGAACTGATTCCCGTAATCGGCAGTACTACCGTAAAGGTCTCCTACGATGGAGAGGTGCACAAGCTACCACTCTGGGTAGTACCAGGCGATGGTCCCACGCTGCTCGGCATGATTGAGAAAGAAGCGTTAGCATGTGTCTATGGGGTAAAGAAAATGCATCAATACGTTTGGGCTAAAATTCGAATTGGAAACTGACCATAAGCCACTTATATCCATGTTCTCCGAGAGTAAAGGGATAAATACCAATGCATCGGCCCGCATCCAGAGATGGAAGCTCACGTTGTCCACATACAACTACGCCATCCGTCGATGCTCTCAGTAGGCTGCCATTGCCCATCACGGGGGTGGAAATGGCGCAGCCTGCAGATCTAGCCATGGTTATGGAAGCATTTAAGAGTGAGAAATCATCCGTCACTGCCCGGCAAATCAAAACCTGGACAAGCCAGGACTCCTTATTATCTCTAGTCAAAAGCTATGTGCTTCATGGAAGCTGGTCCAGTGTCCCTGTGGAAATGCAGGAAGAGATAAAGCCGTTCCAGTGGCGCAAAGATGAAATGTCTATACAGGCAGGCTGCCTTCTGTGGGGCAATCAAGTAGTGGTCCCCAAGAAGGGCAAAGACACCTTCATCAATGACCTCCACAGTACCCACCCAGGCATCGTAATGATGAAAGCGATAGCTAGATCCCACATGTGGTGGCCCGGTATCGATGCGGACTTAGAGTCCTGCATTCACCGATGTAATACATACACGCAGTTAAGCAATGTACCCAGGGAGGCGGCGCTAAGTTATGGTCTTGGCCCTCCAAACCCCGGTCTAGGGTACACGTCGACTATACAGGCCCGTTCTTGGGTAAAATGTTCCTTGTGGTTATAGACACGTACTCCAAGTGGATTGAATGTGAGATAATGTTGGCTAGCATGTCCGCTACCACGACTGAAAGCCTGCGGGCCATGTTTGCCACACATGGCCTACCCAATGTCCTGGTGAGCGACAACGGGCCATGTTTTACCAGTGCTGAGCTCAAAGAATTCATGACCAGCAACGGGATCAAACATGTCACATCTGCCCCGTTTAAACCAGCATCCAATGGTCAGGCAGAGAGAGCATTGCAAATCATCAAGCAAGGCTTGAAGAGGGTAACTGAAGGCTCACTGCAGACTCGCCTATCCCGAGTCCTGCTTAGCTACCGCACAAGACCTCATTCACTCACTGGGATCCCACCTGCTTAGGTCATGAAAAGAACACTTAAGACAAGGCTCTCGTTAGTTCACCCTGATCTACATGAACAGGTAGAGAGCAGCTGGCTTCAACAAAGTGCATACCATGATAGCGCAAATGTGTCACACGAGATTTAAATCAATGATTCTGTATTTGTATTAAATTATGGACAAGGTCCCAAGTGGCTTCCCGGCACTGTCGTGGCCAAAGAGGGGAGCAGGGTGTTTCGGGTCAAACTTTCAAATGGACTCAATTCACCGGAAACACTTGGACCAAAATCAAACTCAGATTCACGGACTATCCTGAGCAACCCACCTTGGACCCTACCTTTTTTGATCCCCCAATATATACAGCAGTGGCAATCGGCACCACGGTCAACCACGAAGCAGAACCCATTATCCACAGCAGCCCAGCAGGGCCCAACAAGGCCAGCTGCACAGCAGCCCAACAAATGATTCAACAACACCAGCTTTCACACTGAGACGATCAACCAGGGCAAGAAGGGTCCCAGATCGACTCACATTGTAAATAGTTACACTATTGACTTTGGGGGGGGGGGGGGGGAGGGGGGGTTGGGGGTGTAGTGTTGCTATATATATATATGTATTTACTCTGTACAGCCACCAGAGGGCTCATCCCCTGGAATCCCAAGGGATCCCATGATCCCTTGGGAGCACAGGTATTTAAGGAGGCTTCACAGATTGGAGGGGCACTCTGGAGACCTGCAATAAAAGACTAAGGTCACACTTTACTTTGAGCTCACAGTGTTCAGTCTGACACTTTCTCCATACACCACAGGCGCGATGATGCCTTCTCGCTGCAGCCTGACCAGCTCAATTTCCACTTTCTCACGTATCATGAATGGTACCGCCCGTGCCTTGTGGTGGATGGGTCACGAACTGGGAGCCAAATGGATCTACATTTTCGCCCCCAAGAAGCTTCCAATGCCTGGCTCGAACAACGATGGAAATCTGCTCAGAACCTGGGTATATGAGGTTTCGTCGACGGACGAAAGTGCTCGGATGTCGTCCCAGTTCCAGTGGAATTTTCCCAGCCAGCTTCTGCCAAACAGTGTGCGGCCATCCCCTGGCACGATCCACAGCGGGAGTTTGTGGACTGCTCCATCATAGGAGACTTTGACTTCCGCACTGCCAATTACAGGGATTAGTTCCTTGGTGTAAGTCCTTAGTTTGGTGTGAATGGCGCTGAGCTTGGGCCTGTGTGCCTTGTTGCACCACAGCCTGTTGAAGGCCTCTTTACTCATTATGGACTGACACGCATCCGTGTCCAGTTCCATAGATACTGGAATTCCGTTCAGTTCAACTTTCAACATTATTGGTGGACATTTCGTGGTGCATGTGTGTATCCCATACACTTCTGCCTCCTTGGTACGAGTCTCCAATTCAGCCTGATCCACAGTGGACCGATCTTCCTCTGCAACGTGGTGGTTTGCAGGATTTGCAGCTCGCCTGCACATTCGCTGGAGGTGTCCCATAGTGCTTGATGGACCAGATAATCACCTCCACAATGCCAACAAGCTGTTAACTGCCTCGCATTAACGATTGATGGCGGACCCTGGGTCATCTGAGGTCGTACAGCAGCAGCCGGCGTGTACGTTCTGCCATGTGTATTCCTGCTCGAAAACTGTTATGTATGTAAACCTGTAATTACCATGTCTAACCACCAGAGAGCTTATCCCCTGGAGTCCCATGTAGTTTGATGTAGTGCATATGGATTTTAGCAAAGCTTTTGATAAGGTCCCACATGGCAGACTGTTCACGAAAGTAAAAGCCCATGGGATCCAGGGCAAAGTGGCAATTGGATCCAAAATTTGCTCAAAAGCAGGAAGCAGAGGGTAATGGTTGATGAGTGTTTTTGTGACTGGAAGACTGTTTCCAGTGGGGTTCCGTAGGGCTCAGCACAAGATCGCTTGCTTTTTGTGGTATACTCGTATATCAATGATCTAGACTTGAATAATTAAGAAGTTTGCAGATGATACTAAAATCGGCTGTGTGGTTGATAATGAAGAAGAAAACTGTCGACTACAGGAAGATATCAATCAACTAGTCAGATGGGCAGAGCAGTGACAAATGGAATTTAATCCACAGAAGTGTGAGGTGGGAGGGCTAACAAGGCAAGGGAATACACATTAAATGGTAGGATGCTGAGAAGTGTAGAGGAACAAAGGGACCTTGGTGTGTATCTCCACAGATCCCTGAAAGTAGCAGGCCAGTTAGATAAGGTGCTTTAAGAAGGCAAACGGAATGCTTGCCTTTATTAGCCGAGACATAGAATACAAGAGCAGAGGGGTGCAGTTATGCTTGAACTGTATAAAACACTAATTATGCCACAGCTGGAGTACTGCGTGCAGTTCTGGTCACCGCATTACAGAAAGCATGTGATTCCACTGGAGAGGATACTGAGGAGATTTACAAGGATGTTGCCGGGATTGGAGAATCTTAGCTATGAGGTTAGATTAGATAGGCTTGATTTGTTTTCATTGGAACAGAGAAGGCTGAGACGAGACCTCATTGAATAGAATTATGAGGGGCCTGGATATAGTGGATAGAAAGGGCCCATTTCCCTTAGCAGAGGGATCAACAACCAGGGGGTATAAATTTAAAGTAATTGGTAGACGGTTTAGACGGGATTGGAGGGGAACCTTCTTCACGCAGAGGGTTGTGGGGGTCTGGAACTCACTGCCTGAAAGGGTGGTAGAGGTAGGAACCCTCACCACATTTAAAAAGTACTTGGATGTGCACCTGAAGTGCTGTAACCTGCAGTGTAATGGACATTGAGCTGGAAAGTGGGATTACGCTGGATGCCTCTTGTTGGCTGGTACGGACGCGATTGGCCGAATTGGCCTCCTTCCGTGCTGTAAACTTCTATGATTCTATGACCTGGACACCGGGACCCGGAAAGTGAGACAGGGGAACAGTGGGAGAGTGGGAGAGTGAGAGAGTGGGAGAGTGGGAGAGTGGGAGAGTGGGAGAGTGGGAGAGTGGGAGAGTGGGAGAGTGGGAGAGTGGTAGAGTGGGAGAGTGGGAGAGTGAGAGAGTGGGAGAGTGAGAGAGTGAGAGAGTAAAACAGCGAGACAGTTGGACAGTGAGACAGTTGGACCCGGACAGTGAGACACAGTGAGAAAGTGAGACAGTGGGAGAGTGAGACAGTGGAATAGTGGGACACTGAGACACTGGGATAGTGGGACCCAGATCATGGGACAGTGAGACAGTGGGAAGTGGGACCGTGGGACCCGGACAGTGGGGCAGTGAGACAGTGAAACAGTAGAACATTGGGACAGTGAGAGAGTGAGAGAGAGAGAGAGAGAGAGAGAGAGTGAGACAGTGAGACATTGGAACGTGGACAGTGAGACAGTGGGACCGGGACAGTGGGACAGTGAGACAGACAGTGGGAGAGTGAGACAGTGTGACAGTGGGACAATGAGACAGTGAGACAGTGGGACATTGAGACAGTGGGACAGTGGGACAGTGGGACTCGGATAGTGGGACAGTGAGACAGCAGGACAGTTGGACAGTGAAACAGTGGGACCCGGACAGTGAGACAGTGGGACAGTGGAACGCAGACAGTGAGACAGTGGGACAGTGGGACAGTGGGACCTGGATAGTGGGACAGTGAGACAGCAGGACAGTTGAACAGTGGGACCCGGACAGTGAGACAGTGAGACAGTGGGACAGTGGAACGCAGACAGTGAGCCGGTGACACAGTGAGACAGTGAGACAGTTGGACAGTGAGACTGTTGGACAGTGAGACTGTGAGACTGTGAGACAGTGAGACAGTGAGACCCGGGCAGTGGGACCCGGACAGCGAGACCGTGGGACATTGGGACATTGAGACAGTGAGACATTGAGACAGTGGGACATTGAGACAGTGGGACATTGAAAATAACATAAGAACATAAGAATTAGAACAGGAGTAGGCCATCTAGCCCCTCGAGCTTGCTCCGCCATTCAACAAGATCATGGCTGATCTGGCCATGGACTCAGCTCCATTTACCCGCCCGCTCCGCGTAACCCTTAATTCCCTTAATGGTTAAAAATCTATCTATCTGTGACTTGAATACATTCAATGAGCTAGCCTCAACTGTTTCCTTGGGCAGAGAATTCCACAGATTCACAACCCTCTGGGAGAAGAAATTCCTTCTCAACTCGGTTTTAAATTGGCTCCCCCATATTTTGAGGCTGTGCCCCCTAGTTCTAGTCTCCCCGACCAGTGGAAACAATCTCTCTGCCTCTATCTTGTCTATCCCTTTCATTATTTTAAATGTTTCTATAAGATCACCCCTCATCCTTCTGAACTCCAACGAGTAAAGACCCAGTCTACTCAATCTATCATCATAAGTTAACCCCCTCATCTCCGGAATCAGCCGAGTGAATCGTCTCTGTACCCCCTCCAAAGCTACTATATCCTTCCTTAAGTAAGCTGACCAAAACTGCACGCAGTACTCCAGGTGCGGTTGCACCAATACCCTATACAGTTGCAGCAGGACCTCCCTGCTTTTGTACTCCATCCCTCTCGCAAAGAAGGCCAACATTCCATTCGCCTTCCTGATTACCTGCTGCACCTGCAAACTAACTTTTAACATGCTGCGGTGCAGAGGGACCTGAGGGTCCTTGTGCATGAAACGTCAAAAAGAGTTTCATGCACAAGGGCCCCCAGGTCCCTCTGCACCACAGCATGTTGTAATTTATCCCCATTCAAATAATATTCCCTTTTACTGTTTTTTTCCCCCAAGGTGGATGACCTCACACGTTCCGACATTGTATTCCATCTGCCAAACCTTAGCCCATTCACTTAACCTATCTAAATCTCTTTGCAGCCTCTCTGTGTCCTCTACACAACCCGCTTTCCCACTAATCTTTATGCCATCTGCAAATTTTGTTACACTACACTCTGTCCCCTCTTCCAGGTCATCTATGTATATTGTAAACAGTTGTGGTCCCAGCACCGATCCCTGTGGCACACCACTAACCACCGATTTCCAACCCGAAAAGGACCCATTTATCCCGACTCTCTGCTTTCTGTTAGCCAGCCAGTTCTCTATCCATGCTAATACATTTCCTCCGACTCCGCGTACCTTTATCTTCTGCAGTAACCTTTTGTGTGGCACCTTATCGAATGCCTTTTGGAAATCTAAATACACCACATCCATAGGTACACCTCTATCCACCATGCTCGTTATATCCTCAAAGAATTCCAGTAAATTAGTTTAACATGATTTCCCCTTCATGAATCCGTTGCGTCTGCTTGATTGCACTATTCCTATCTAGATGTCCTGCTATTTCTTCCTTAATGATAGCTTCAAGCATTTTCCCCACTACAAATGTTAAACTAACCGGCCTATAGTTACCTGCCTTTTGTCTGCCCCCTTTTTTAAACAGAGGCGTTACATTAGCTGCTTTCCAATCCGCTGGTACCTCCCCAGAGTCCAGAGAATTTTGGTACATTATAACGAATGCATCTGCTATAACTTCCGCCATCTCTTTTAATACCCTGGGATGCATTTCATCAGGACCAGGGGACTTGTCTACCTTGAGTCCCATTTGCCTGTCCAGCACTACCCCCTAGTGATAGTGATTGTCTCAAGGTCCTCCCTTCCCACATTTCTGTGACCAGCAATTTTTGGCATAGTTTTTGTGTCTTCCACTGTGAAGACCGATGCAAAATAATTATTTAAGGTCTCAGCCATTTCCACATTTCCCATTATTAAATCTCCCTTCTCATCTTCAAAGGGACCAACATTCACTTTAGTCACTCTTTTCCGTTTTATATATCTGTAAAAGCTTTTACTATCTGTTTTTATGTTTTGCGCAAGTTTACCTTCGTAATCTATCTTTCCTTTCTTTATTGCTTTCTTAGTCATTCTTTGCTGTTGTTTAAAATTTTCCCAATCTTCTAGTTGCCCACTAACCTTGGCCACCTTATACGCATTGGTTTTTAATTTAATACTCTCCTTTATTTCCTTGGTTATCCACGGCTGGTTATCCCTTCTCTTACCGCCCTTCTTTTTCACTGGAATATATTTTTGTTGAGCACTATGAAAGAGCTCCTTAAAAGTCCTCCACTGTTCCTCAATTGTGCCACCGTTTAGACTGTGTTTCCAGTCTATTTTAGCCAACTCTGCCCTCATCCCACTGTAGTCCCCTTTGTTTAAGCACAGTATGCTCGTTTGAGAAACTACTTCCTCACCCTCAATCTGTATTACAAATTCAACCATACTGTGATCACTCATTCCGAGAGGATCTTTTACTAGGAGATCGTTTATTATTCCTGTCTCATTACACAGGACCAGATCTAAGATAGCTTGCTCCCTTGTAGGTTCTGTAACATACTGTTCTAAGAAACAATCCCGTATGCATTCTATGAATTCCTCCTCCAGGCTACCCCGTGCGATTTGATTTGACCAATCGATATGTAGGTTAAAATTCCCCATGCTTACTGCCGTTCCTTTTTCACATGTCTCCATTATTCCCTTAATTATTGCCCGCCCCACCGTGAAGTTATTATTTGGGGACCTATAAACTACGCCCACCAGTGACTTTTTCCCCTTACTATCTCTAATCTGCACTCACAATGATTCAACATTTTGTTCATTAGAGCCAATATCGTCTCTCACAACTGCCCTGATATCATCCTTTATTAACAGAGCTACCCCACCTCCTTTCCCTTCTTGTCTATCTTTCCGAATCGTCAGATACCCCTGTATGTTTAATTCCCAGTCTTGGCCACCCTGCAACCACGTTTCTGTAATGGCCACCAAATCATACCCATTTGTAATGATTTGTGCCGTCAACGCATTTACTTTATTTCGAATGCTGCGTGCGTTTCGGTAGAGTGTTTTAATACTAGTTTTTAAACCATGATTTTTAGTTTTGACCCCTCCTACAGCCCCTATATATTCAGTGGCCCTTTTTGTTTTTTGCCTTGGGTTTCTCTGCCCTCCACTTTTACTCATCTCCTTTCTGTCTTTTGCTTTTGTCTCCTTTTTGTTTCCTCCGTCTCCCTGCATTGGTTCCCATCCCCCTGCCATATTAATTTAACTCCTCCCCAACAGCACTAGCAAACACTCCCCCTAGGACATTGGTTCCGGTCCTGCCTAGGTGCAGACCGTCCGGTTTGTACTGGTCCCACCTCCCCCAGAACCGGTTCCAATGCCTCAGGAATTTGAATCCCTCCCTGCTGCACCACTGCTCAAGCCACGTATTCATCTGAGCTATCCTGCGATTCCTACTCTGAATAGCACATGGCACTGGTAGCAATCCAGAGATTACTACTTTTGAGGTCCGACGTTTTAATTTAGCTCCTAGCTCCTTAAATTCGTCTCGTAGGACCTCATCCCTTTTTTTTTACCTATATCGTTGGTACCAATGTGCACCACGACAACTGGCTGTTCACCCTCCCTTTTTAAAATGTCCTGCACCTGAGACAGTGGGACATTGAGACAGTGAGACAGTGAGACAGTGGGACAGTGGGACAGTGGGACAGTGGGACAGTGGGACAGTGGGACAGTTGGGCAGTTGGGCAGTTGGGCAGTTGGGCAGTGGGACAGTGGGACAGTGGGACAGTGGGACCTGGACAGTGAGACAGTGAGACACAGTGAGATGCAGTGCGACAGTAAGGCAGTGAGAAAGTGGAATAGTGGGACACTGAGACACTGGGACCCAGATAGTGGAACAGTGGGACAATGCGACCGTGGGACCGTTGGACCATGGGATCGTGGGACCCGGACAGTGGAGCAGTGAGACAGTGAAACAGTGAGACAGTAGAACATTGGGACAGTGAGAGAGTGTGAGTGAGAGAGAGAGAGAAAGAGAGAGAGAGTGAGACAGTGAGACAGTGGGACCCGGACAGTGGGACAGTGAGACAGTGGAATGTGGAATGTGGAATGTGGAATGTGGACAGTGCGACAGTGAGACAGTGGAACAGTGAGACAGTGGGACAGTGGGACAGTGGGACAGTGGGACAGTGGGACAGTGGGACAGTGCGACAGTGCGACAGTGGGACAGTGGGACAGTGGGACAGTGCGGCAGTGGGACAGTGGGACAGTGCGACAGTGGGACAGTGCGACAGTGGGACCGTGGGACCCGGATAGTGAGACAGTTGGACAGTTAGACAGTGAGTCAGTGAGACAGTGGGATCCAGACAGTGAGACAGTGGGACAGTGAGGCAGTGAGATAGTGAGATAGTGGGACATGTGGGACAGTGAGACAGTGGGGCAGTGGGACAGTGAGACCCGGGCAGTGGGACCTGGACAGCGAGACCGTGGGACAGTGGGACATTGAGACAGTGGGACATTGAGACAGTGGGGCACTGAGACAGTGGAACAGTGCGACAGTGGGACAGTGCGACAGTGCGACAGTGCGATAGTGGGACCCGGATAGCGAGACAGTGGGACAGTTGGACAGTGCGACAGTGGGACCCGGATAGCGAGACAGTGGAACAGTTGGACAGTGAGACAGTGAGACAGTGAGCCAGTTGGACAATGGGACAGTGAGACAGTGGGACAGTGGGACAGTGGGACAGTGAGACAGTGAGACAGTGAGACAGTGAGACAGTGAGACAGTGAGACAGTGAGACAGTGAGACAGTAGAACATTGGGACAGTGAGACAGTGAGACAGTGAGACAGTGAGACAGTGAGACAGTGAGACAGTAGAACATTGGGACAGTGAGACAGTGAGACAGTAGAACATTGGGACAGAGAGAGAGTGGGACCCGGACAGTGAGACAGTAGGACAGTGGAACGCAGACGGTGAGACGATGAGGCTGAGAGACTGTGGGCCACTGAGACCGTGAGACAGTGGGACAGTGCGACAGGGGACAGTGCGACAGTGCGACAGTGCGACAGTGCGACAGGGGACAGTGCGACAGTGCGACAGTGGGACAGTGAGACAGTGCGACAGTGCGACAGTGGGACAGTGCGACAGTGGGACCCGGATAGTGAGACAGTGCAACAGTGAGGCAGTGAAATAGTGGGACAGTGAGATAGTGGGACAGTGCGACCGTGGGACCCGGAGAGTGGGGCAGTGAGACAGTGAGACAGTAGAACAGTGGGAGAGTGAGACAGTGGGAGAGTGAGACAGTGGGAGAGTGAGACAGTGGGAGAGTGAGACAGTGGGAGAGTGGGAGAGTGAGACAGTGGGAGAGTGGGAGAGTGAGACAGTGGGAGAGTGAGACAGTGGGAGAGTGAGACAGTGGGAGAGTGAGACAGTGGGAGAGTGAGACAGTGGGAGAGTGAGACAGTGGGAGAGTGAGACAGTGGGAGAGTGAGACAGTGGGAGAGTGAGACAGTGGGAGAGTGAGACAGTGGGAGAGTGAGACAGTGGGACAGTTTGACAGTTTGACAGTGGGAGATTGAGACAGTGAGAGATTGAGACAGTGAGAGATTGAGACAGTGGGACACAGACAGTGAGGCAGTGGGACCAGGAGGGCGAGACAGTGGAATAGTGGGACACTGAGACACTGGGACTGTGGGACCCGTATAGTGGGACAGTGAGACAGTGGGACCCGGACAGTGAGACAGAAGGACCCAAACAGTGAGACAGTGAGACTGTGGGATCCAGACAGTGGGACAGTGGGACACGGACAGTGGGCCAGTGAGACAGTGAGACACGGACAGTGGGAGAGTGAGACAGTGGGAGAGTGAGACAGTGGGAGAGTGAGACAGTGGGAGAGTGAGACAGTGGGAGAGTGAGACAGTGGGAGAGTGGAACATTGGGACAGTGAGACAGTGAGACAGTGAGACAGTGAGACAGTGAGACAGTGGGAGAGTGGGAGAGTGGGAGAGTGGGAGAGTGAGACAGTGGGAGAGTGAGACAGTGGGAGAGTGAGACAGTGGGAGAGTGAGACAGTGGGAGAGTGAGACAGTGGGAGAGTGAGACAGTGGGAGAGTGAGACAGTGGGAGAGTGAGACAGTGGGAGAGTGAGACAGTGGGAGAGTGAGACAGTGGGAGAGTGAGACAGTGGGAGAGTGAGACAGTGGGAGAGTGAGACAGTGGGAGAGTGAGACAGTGGGAGAGTGAGACAGTGGGAGAGTGAGACAGTGGGAGAGTGAGACAGTGGGAGAGTGAGACAGTGGGAGAGTGAGACAGTGGGAGAGTGAGACAGTTTGACAGTTTGACAGTGGGAGAGTGAGACAGTGGGAGAGTGAGACAGTGAGAGAATGAGACAGTGAGAGAATGAGACAGTGGGACCCGGACAGTGAGACACAGACAGTGAGGCAGTGGGACCAGGACAGCGAGACAGTGGAATAGTGGGACACTGAGACAGTGGGATCCGGACAGTGAGACAGAAGGACCCAAACAGTGAGACAGTGAGACTGTGGGATCCAGACAGTGGGACAGTGAGACAGTGGGAGAGTGAGACAGTGAGAGAGTGGGACAGTGAGACAGTGAGACAGTGAGACAGTTGGACAGTGGGACAGTTTGACAGTTTGACAGTTTGACAGTGGGAGAGTGAGACAGTGGGAGAGTGAGACAGTGAGAGAATGAGACAGTGGGACCCGGACAGTGAGACACAGACAGTGAGGCAGTGGGACCAGGACAGCGAGACAGTGGAATAGTGGGACACAGAGACACTGGGACTGTGGGACCTGTATAGTGGGACAGTGAGACAGTGGGACCCGGACAGTGAGACAGAAGGACCCAAACAGTGAGACAGTGAGACTGTGGGATCCATACAGTGGGACAGTGAGACTGTGGGACACGGACAGTGGGCCAGTGAGACAGTGAGACACGGACAGTGGGAGAGTGAGACAGTGCGAGAGTGAGACAGTGGGAGAGTGAGACAGTGGGAGAGTGAGACAGTGGGAGAGTGAGACAGTGGGAGAGTGGAACATTGAGACAGTGAGACAGTGGGACAGTGGAACAGTTTGAAAGTGGGAGAGTGAGACTGTGGGAGAGTGAGACAGTGGGAGAGTGAGACAGTGGGAGAGTGAGACAGTGGGAGAGTGAGACAGTGGGAGAGTGAGACAGTGGGAGAGTGAGACAGTGGGAGAGTGAGACAGTGGGAGAGTGAGACAGTGGGAGAGTGAGACAGTGGGAGAGTGAGACAGTGGGAGAGTGAGACAGTGGGAGAGTGAGACAGTGGGAGAGTGAGACAGTGGGAGAGTGAGACAGTGGGAGAGTGAGACAGTGGGAGAGTGAGACAGTGGGAGAGTGAGACAGTGGGAGAGTGAGACAGTGGGAGAGTGAGACAGTGGGAGAGTGAGACAGTGGGAGAGTGAGACAGTGGGAGAGTGAGACAGTGGGAGAGTGAGACAGTGGGAGAGTGAGACAGTGGGAGAGTGAGACAGTGGGAGAGTGAGACAGTGGGAGAGTGAGACAGTGGGAGAGTGAGACAGTGGGAGAGTGAGACAGTGGGAGAGTGAGACAGTGGGAGAGTGAGACAGTGGGAGAGTGAGACAGTGGGAGAGTGAGACAGTGGGAGAGTGAGACAGTGGGAGAGTGAGACAGTGGGAGAGTGAGACAGTGGGAGAGTGAGACAGTGGGAGAGTGAGATAGTGGGAGAGTGGAACATTGGGACAGTGAGACAGTGAGACAGTGGGAGAGTGGGAGAGTGAGACAGTGGGAGAGTGAGACAGTGGGAGAGTGAGACAGTGGGAGAGTGAGACAGTGGGAGAGTGAGACAGTGGGAGAGTGAGACAGTGGGAGAGTGAGACAGTGGGAGAGTGAGACAGTGGGAGAGTGAGACAGTGGGAGAGTGAGACAGTGGGAGAGTGAGACAGTGGGAGAGTGAGACAGTGGGAGAGTGAGACAGTGGGAGAGTGAGACAGTGGGAGAGTGAGACAGTGGGAGAGTGAGACAGTGGGAGAGTGAGACAGTGGGAGAGTGAGACAGTGGGAGAGTGGGACAGTGGGAGAGTGAGACAGTTTGACAGTTTGACAGTGGGAGAGTGAGACAGTGGGAGAGTCAGACAGTGAGAGAATGAGACAGTGAGAGAATGAGACAGTGGGACCCGGACAGTGAGACACAGACAGTGAGGCAGTGGGACCAGGACAGCGAGACAGTGGAATAGTGGGACACTGAGACAGTGGGATCCGGACAGTGAGACAGAAGGACCCAAACAGTGAGACAGTGAGACTGTGGGATCCATACAGTGGGACAGTGAGACTGTGGGACACGGACAGTGGGCCAGTGAGACAGTGAGACACGGACAGTGGGAGAGTGAGACAGTGGGAGAGTGAGACAGTGGGAGAGTGAGACAGTGGGAGAGTGAGACAGTGGGAGAGTGAGACAGTGGGAGAGTGGAACATTGAGACAGTGAGACAGTGGGACAGTGGAACAGTTTGACAGTGGGAGAGTGAGACAGTGGGAGAGTGAGACAGTGGGAGAGTGAGACAGTGGGAGAGTGAGACAGTGGGAGAGTGAGACAGTGGGAGAGTGAGACAGTGGGAGAGTGAGACAGTGGGAGAGTGAGACAGTGGGAGAGTGAGACAGTGGGAGAGTGAGACAGTGGGAGAGTGAGACAGTGGGAGAGTGAGACAGTGGGAGAGTGAGACAGTGGGAGAGTGAGACAGTGGGAGAGTGAGACAGTGGGAGAGTGAGACAGTGGGAGAGTGAGACAGTGGGAGAGTGAGACAGTGGGAGAGTGAGACAGTGGGAGAGTGAGACAGTGGGAGAGTGGAACATTGGGAGAGTGAGACAGTGGGAGAGTGGAACATTGGGACAGTGAGACAGTGAGACAGTGGGAGAGTGAGACAGTGGGAGAGTGAGACAGTGGGAGAGTGAGACAGTGGGAGAGTGAGACAGTGGGAGAGTGAGACAGTGGGAGAGTGAGACAGTGGGAGAGTGAGACAGTGGGAGAGTGAGACAGTGGGAGAGTGAGACAGTGGGAGAGTGAGACAGTGGGAGAGTGAGACAGTGGGAGAGTGAGACAGTGGGAGAGTGAGACAGTGGGAGAGTGAGACAGTGGGAGAGTGAGACAGTGGGAGAGTGAGACAGTGGGAGAGTGAGACAGTGGGAGAGTGGAACATTGAGACAGTGAGACAGTGGGACAGTGGAACAGTTTGACAGTGGGAGAGTGAGACAGTGGGAGAGTGAGACAGTGGGAGAGTGAGACAGTGGGAGAGTGAGACAGTGGGAGAGTGAGACAGTGGGAGAGTGAGACAGTGGGAGAGTGAGACAGTGGGAGAGTGAGACAGTGAGAGAATGAGACAGTGGGACCCGGACAGTGAGACACCGGAATAGTGGGACACTGAGACAGTGGGATCCGGACAGTGAGACAGAAGGACCCAAACAGTGAGACAGTGAGACTGTGGGATCCAGACAGTGGGACAGTGAGACAGTGGGACACGGACAGTGGGAGAGTGAGACAGTGGGAGAGTGAGACAGTGGGAGAGTGAGACAGTGGGAGAGTGAGACAGTGGGAGAGTGAGACAGTGGGAGAGTGAGACAGTGGGAGAGTGAGACAGTGGGAGAGTGAGACAGTGGGAGAGTGAGACAGTGGGAGAGTGAGACAGTGGGAGAGTGAGACAGTGAGAGAGTGGGACAGTGAGACAGTGAGACAGTTGGACAGTGGGACAGTTTGACAGTTTGACAGTGGGAGAGTGAGACAGTGGGAGAGTGAGACAGTGAGAGAATGAGACAGTGGGACCCGGACAGTGAGACACAGACAGTGAGGCAGTGGGACCAGGACAGCGAGACAGTGGAATAGTGGGACACAGAGACACTGGGACTGTGGGACCTGTATAGTGGGACAGTGAGACAGTGGGACCCGGACAGTGAGACAGAAGGACCCAAACAGTGAGACAGTGAGACTGTGGGATCCATACAGTGGGACAGTGAGACTGTGGGACACGGACAGTGGGCCAGTGAGACAGTGAGACACGGACAGTGGGAGAGTGAGACAGTGGGAGAGTGAGACAGTGGGAGAGTGAGACAGTGGGAGAGTGGAACATTGAGACAGTGAGACAGTGGGACAGTGGAACAGTTTGACAGTGGGAGAGTGAGACTGTGGGAGAGTGAGACAGTGGGAGAGTGAGACAGTGGGAGAGTGAGACAGTGGGAGAGTGAGACAGTGGGAGAGTGAGACAGTGGGAGAGTGAGACAGTGGGAGAGTGAGACAGTGGGAGTGTGAGACAGTGGGAGAGTGAGACAGTGGGAGAGTGAGACAGTGGGAGAGTGAGACAGTGGGAGAGTGAGACAGTGGGAGAGTGAGACAGTGGGAGAGTGAGACAGTGGGAGAGTGAGATAGTGGGAGAGTGGAACATTGGGACAGTGAGACAGTGAGACAGTGGGAGAGTGGGAGAGTGAGACAGTGGGAGAGTGAGACAGTGGGAGAGTGAGACAGTGGGAGAGTGAGACAGTGGGAGAGTGAGACAGTGGGAGAGTGAGACAGTGGGAGAGTGAGACAGTGGGAGAGTGAGACAGTGGGAGAGTGAGACAGTGGGAGAGTGAGACAGTGGGAGAGTGAGACAGTGGGAGAGTGAGACAGTGGGAGAGTGAGACAGTGGGAGAGTGAGACAGTGGGAGAGTGAGACAGTGGGAGAGTGAGACAGTGGGAGAGTGAGACAGTGGGAGAGTGAGACAGTGGGAGAGTGAGACAGTGGGAGAGTGAGACAGTGGGAGAGTGAGACAGTGGGAGAGTGAGACAGTGGGAGAGTGGGACAGTGGGAGAGTGAGACAGTTTGACAGTTTGACAGTGGGAGAGTGAGACAGTGGGAGAGTGAGACAGTGAGAGAATGAGACAGTGAGAGAATGAGACAGTGGGACCCGGACAGTGAGACACAGACAGTGAGGCAGTGGGACCAGGACAGCGAGACAGTGGAATAGTGGGACACTGAGACAGTGGGATCCGGACAGTGAGACAGAAGGACCCAAACAGTGAGACAGTGAGACTGTGGGATCCATACAGTGGGACAGTGAGACTGTGGGACACGGACAGTGGGCCAGTGAGACAGTGAGACACGGACAGTGGGAGAGTGAGACAGTGGGAGAGTGAGACAGTGGGAGAGTGAGACAGTGGGAGAGTGAGACAGTGGGAGAGTGAGACAGTGGGAGAGTGAGACAGTGGGAGAGTGAGACAGTGGGAGAGTGAGACAGTGGGAGAGTGAGACAGTGGGAGAGTGAGACAGTGGGAGAGTGAGACAGTGGGAGAGTGAGACAGTGGGAGAGTGAGACAGTGGGAGAGTGGAACATTGAGACAGTGAGACAGTGGGACAGTGGGAGAGTGAGACAGTGGGAGAGTGAGACAGTGGGAGAGTGAGACAGTGGGAGAGTGAGACAGTGGGAGAGTGAGACAGTGGGAGAGTGAGACAGTGGGAGAGTGAGACAGTGGGAGAGTGAGACAGTGGGAGAGTGAGACAGTGGGAGAGTGAGACAGTGGGAGAGTGAGACAGTGGGAGAGTGAGACAGTGGGAGAGTGAGACAGTGGGAGAGTGAGACAGTGGGAGAGTGAGACAGTGGGAGAGTGAGACAGTGGGAGAGTGGAACATTGGGAGAGTGAGACAGTGGGAGAGTGGAACATTGGGACAGTGAGACAGTGAGACAGTGGGAGAGTGAGACAGTGGGAGAGTGAGACAGTGGGAGAGTGAGACAGTGGGAGAGTGAGACAGTGGGAGAGTGAGACAGTGGGAGAGTGAGACAGTGGGAGAGTGAGACAGTGGGAGAGTGAGACAGTGGGAGAGTGAGACAGTGGGAGAGTGAGACAGTGGGAGAGTGAGACAGTGGGAGAGTGAGACAGTGGGAGAGTGAGACAGTGGGAGAGTGAGACAGTGGGAGAGTGAGACAGTGGGAGAGTGAGACAGTGGGAGAGTGAGACAGTGGGAGAGTGAGACAGTGGGAGAGTGAGACAGTGGGAGAGTGAGACAGTGGGAGAGTGAGACAGTGGGAGAGTGAGACAGTGGGAGAGTGAGACAGTGGGAGAGTGAGACAGTGGGAGAGTGGTACAGTGGGAGAGTGAGACAGTTTGACAGTTTGACAGTGGGAGAGTGAGACAGTGGGAGAGTGAGACAGTGGGAGAATGAGACAGTGGGACCCGGACAGTGAGACACCGGAATAGTGGGACACTGAGACAGTGGGATCCGGACAGTGAGACAGAAGGACCCAAACAGTGAGACAGTGAGACTGTGGGATCCAGACAGTGGGACAGTGAGACAGTGGGACACGGACAGTGGGAGAGTGAGACAGTGGGAGAGTGAGACAGTGGGAGAGTGAGACAGTGGGAGAGTGAGACAGTGGGAGAGTGAGACAGTGGGAGAGTGAGACAGTGGGAGAGTGAGACAGTGGGAGAGTGAGACAGTGGGAGAGTGAGACAGTGGGAGAGTGAGACAGTGAGAGAGTGGGACAGTGAGACAGTGAGACAGTTGGACAGTGGGACAGTTTGACAGTTTGACAGTGGGAGAGTGAGACAGTGGGAGAGTGAGACAGTGAGAGAATGAGACAGTGGGACCCGGACAGTGAGACACAGACAGTGAGGCAGTGGGACCAGGACAGCGAGACAGTGGAATAGTGGGACACAGAGACACTGGGACTGTGGGACCTGTATAGTGGGACAGTGAGACAGTGGGACCCGGACAGTGAGACAGAAGGACCCAAACAGTGAGACAGTGAGACTGTGGGATCCATACAGTGGGACAGTGAGACTGTGGGACACGGACAGTGGGCCAGTGAGACAGTGAGACACGGACAGTGGGAGAGTGAGACAGTGGGAGAGTGAGACAGTGGGAGAGTGAGACAGTGGGAGAGTGAGACAGTGGGAGAGTGAGACAGTGGGAGAGTGAGACAGTGGGAGAGTGGAACATTGAGACAGTGAGACAGTGGGACAGTGGAACAGTTTGACAGTGGGAGAGTGAGACTGTGGGAGAGTGAGACAGTGGGAGAGTGAGACAGTGGGAGAGTGAGACAGTGGGAGAGTGAGACAGTGGGAGAGTGAGTCAGTGGGAGAGTGAGTCAGTGGGAGAGTGAGACAGTGGGAGAGTGAGACAGTGGGAGAGTGAGACAGTGGGAGAGTGAGACAGTGGGAGAGTGAGACAGTGGGAGAGTGAGACAGTGGGAGAGTGAGACAGTGGGAGAGTGAGACAGTGGGAGAGTGGAACATTGGGAGAGTGGGAGAGTGAGACAGTGGGAGAGTGAGACAGTGGGAGAGTGAGACAGTGGGAGAGTGAGACAGTGGGAGAGTGAGACAGTGGGAGAGTGAGACAGTGAGACAGTGAGACAGTGGGACAGTTTGACAGTGGGAGAGTGGGAGAGTGAGAGAGTGGGAGAGTGAGAGAGTGGGAGAGTGAGAGAGTGGGAGAGTGGGAGAGTGGGAGAGTGGGAGAGTGGGAGAGTGGGAGAGTGGGAGAGTGGGAGAGTGGGAGAGTGGGAGAGTGGGAGAGTGGGAGAATGAGACAGTGGGACCCGGACAGTGAGACACAGACAGTGTGACACAGGGACCAGGACAGCGAGACAGTGGAATAGTGGGACACTGAGACAATGGGACTGTGGGATCCAGACAGTGGGACAGTGAGACAGTGGGACACGGACAGTGGTACAGTGAGACACGGACAGTGGGAGAGTGAGACAGTGGGAGAGTGAGACAGTGGGAGAGTGACACCCGGACAGTGGGAGAGTGAGACAGTGGGAGAGTGAGACAGTGGGAGAGTGAAACAGTGGGAGAGTGAGACCCGGACAGTGGGACAGTGGGCGAGTGGGACAGTGGAACGCGGACAGTGGGACAGTGAGACAGTGGGACCCGGAAAGCGAGACCGTGGGACAGTGAGACATTGAGACATTGGGACCTGGACAGTGAGACAGTGAGACACAGTGGGTCAGTGGGACCCGGACAATGAGACAGTGGGAGAGTGAGACAGTGAGACACTGGTACAGTAGGACCCGGAGAGTGAGAGAGTGGGACAGTGAGAGAGTGGGACAGTGAGACAATGGGACAGTGCAACAGTGAGGCAGTGAAACAGTGGGAGAGTGAGGCAGTGAAATAGTGGGACAGTGAGGCAGTGAGATAGTGGGACAGTGCGATCGTGGGACCCGGAGAGTGGGGCAGTGAGACAGTGAGACAGTAGAACAGTGGGACAGTGAGAGAGAGTCAGTGATACAGTGGGACAGTGAGACAGTGGGACAGTGAGACAGTGGGACAGTTTGACAGTGGGAGAGTGAGACAGTGGGAGAGTGAGACAGTGGGAGAGTGAGACAGTGGGAGAGTGAGACAGTGGGAGAGTGAGACAGTGGGAGAGTGAGACAGTGGGAGAGTGAGACAGTGGGAGAGTGAGACAGTGGTAGAGTGAGTGAGTGGGACAGCGAGAGAGTGGGACAGTGAGACAGTGGGACAGTTTGACAGTTTGACAGTGGGAGAGTGAGACAGTGAGAGAGTGAGACAGTGGGACCCGGACAGTGAGACCCAGACAGTGAGGCAGTGGGACCAGGACAGCGAGACAGTGGAATAGTGGGACACTGAGACACTGGGACTGTGGGACCCGGATAGTGGGACAGTGAGACAGTGGGACCCGGACAGTGAGACAGTGAGACAGAAGGACCCAAACAGTGAGGCAGTGAGACTGTGGGATACAGACAGTGGGACAGTGGGACACGGACAGTGGGCCAGTGAGACACGGACAATGAGACAGTGGGACAGTGGGAGAGTGAGACAGTGGGAGAGTGAGACAGTGGGAAAGTGAGACAGTGGGAGAGTGAGACCCGGACAGTGGGACAGTGGGAGAGTGAGACAGTGGGAGAGTGAGACAGTGGGAGAGTGAGACCCGGACAGTGGGAGAGTGAGACAGTGGGAGAGTGAGACAGTGGGAGAGTGAGACCCGGACAGTGGGACAGTGGGAGAGTGAGACAGTGAGACAGTGGGAGAGTGAGACCCGGACAGTGGGACAGTGGGCAAGTGGGACAGTGGAACGCGGACAGTGGGACAGTGAGACAGTGGGACCCGGAAAGCGAGACTGTGGGACAGTGAGACAGTGAGACATTGGGACCTGGACAGTGAGACAGTGAGACACAGTAGGTCAGTGGGACCCGGACAATGAGACAGTGGGAGAGTGAGACAGTGGGAGAGTGAGACAGTGAGACACTGGTACAGTGGGACCTGGATAGTGGGACAGTGGGACACTGAGAGAGTGAGACAGTGGGACAGTGAGACAATGGGACAGTGCAACAGTGAGGCAGTGAAACAGTGGGAGAGTGAGGCAGTGAAATAGTGGGACAGTGAGACAGTGGGACAGTGGGACAGTGCGACCGTGGGACCCGGTCAGTGGGGCAGTGAGACAGTGAGACAGTAGAACATTGGGACAGTGAGAGATTGAGAGAGAGTCAGTGAGACAGGGGGACCCGGACAGTGATACAGTGAGATATTGGGATAGTGGGACATTGAGACAGTGGGACAGTGGGGCAGTGGGACAGTGGGACCCGGATAGTGAGACAGTGGAACATTGAGACAGTGGGACATTGAGACAGTGGGACAGTGGGACATTGAGACAGTGGGACAGTGAGACGGTGGGACAGTGAGACGGTGGGACAGTGGGACAGTGAGACAGTGAGACAGTGAGACAGTGAGACAGTGGGGCAGTGAGACAGTGGGACAGTGAGATAGTGGAACTCAGGCACTGGGACAGTGAGACACAGTGCGACACAGTGAGACAGTGGGACCCGAAAGTGAGAGAGTGAGACGGTGGGAGAGTGAGACGGTGGGAGAGTGAGACGGGGGGAGAGTGAGACGGTGGGAGAGTGAGACGGCGGGAGAGTGAGACGGCGGGAGAGTGAGACGGCGGGAGAGTGAGACGGCGGGAGAGTGAGACGGCGGGAGAGTGAGACGGCGGGAGAGTGAGACGGCGGGAGAGTGAGACGGCGGGAGAGTGAGACGGCAGGAGAGTGAGACGGCGGGAGAGTGAGACGGCGGGAGAGTGAGGCGGCGGGAGAGTGAGGCGGCGGGAGAGTGAGGCGGCGGGAGAGTGAGGCGGCGGGAGAGTGAGGCGGCGGGAGAGTGAGGCGGCGGGAGAGTGAGGCGGCGGGAGAGTGAGGCGGCGGGAGAGTGAGGCGGCGGGAGAGTGAGGCAGTGGGAGTGTGAGGCAGTGGGAGAGTGGGACACTGAGACATTGGGACAGTTCGACCCGGATAGTGGGACAGTGAGACAGTAGGACAGTGGGACCCGGACTGTGGGACAGTGAGACAGCGGGACAGTGGGACAATGAGAAGGTGAGACAGTGGGAGAGTGAGACAGTAGGACAGTGGGTCAGTGAGACAGTGCGACCCGGGCAGTGAGGCAGTGGGACCCGGACAGTGAGGCAGTGAGAGTGAGATAGTGGGACCCAGACAGTGGGAGTCGGACGGTGGGACAGTGGGACAGTGGGTCAGTGAGACAGTGATACAATGATACAGTGGGACATTGAGACAGTGGGAGCGTGAGACAGTGGGACAGTGGAACGGCGACAGTGCGACAGTGAGACCCGGGCAGAGAGACCCGGACAGCGAGACTGTGGGACACTGAGACACTGAGACTGAGACACTGAGACAGTGGGACTGTGGGACTCGGACACTGGGACAGTGAGACAGTGGGACACAGTGAGACACAGTGAGTCAGTGGGACACGGACAGTGGAGCAGTGAGAGTGAGACAGTGGCACAGTGGGACAGTGACACAGTGGGAGAGTGAGGCAGTGAGAGAGTAAGACAGTGAGACCTGGGCAGTGAGGCAGTTGGACCAGGACAGCGAGACAGTGGAATAGTGAGACACTGGGACAGTGAGACAGTGAGACAGTGAGACAGTGGGACAGTGAGACAGCGTGACCTGGACAGTGGGGCAGTGAGACAGTGGAACATTGGGACAGTGAGATGTGAGACAGTGAGAGAGTGAGCCAGTGAGACAGTGAGACAGTGAGAGAGACACACAGTGGCACAGTGAGACAGTGGCACAGTGAGAAAGTGAGACAGTGGGACCCTGACAATGATACCCGGACAGTGAGGCTGTGGAACTAGGACAGCGAGGCAGTGGAATAGTGGGACACTGAGACACTGGGACAGTGAGACAGTTGGACAGTGAGACAGTGGGACATTGAGACAGTGGGACATTGAGACAGTGGGACATTGAGACAGTGGGACATTGAGACAGTGGGACATTGAGACAGTGGGGCAGTGGGGCAGTGGGGCAGTGGGACAGTGGGACATTGAGACAGTGAGACAGTGGGACAGTGAGACAGTGGGACACTGGGACAGTGAGACAGTGGGACAGTGGGACACTGGGACAGTGGGACAGTGAGACAGTGGGACCGTGAGACAGTAAGACAGTGAGACAGTGGAACACGGACAGTGGGGCATTGAGACAGTGAGACAGTGGGACAGTGGGACAGTGGGACATTGAGACAGTGGGACAGTGGGGCAGTGGGACAGTGGGACAGTGAGACAGTAAAACAGTGAGACGGTGGGACAGTGGGACGTTGGACAGTGGGACACTGGGACAGTGAGACAGTGGGACAGTGAGACAGTGGGAGAGTGAGACACGGACAGTGGGACAGTGAGACAGTGAGACCCGGGCAGTGGGATCCGGACAGCGAGAACGTGGGACAGTGGGACAGTGAGACAGTGAGACAGTGAGACAGTGGGTCAGTGGGTCAGTGAGACAGTGAGACAGTGAGACAGTGGGACCCGGATAGTGAGACAGTGGGACATTGAGACAGTGGGACAGTGGGACAGTGGGACATTGAGACATTGAGACAGTGGGGCAGTGGGACAGTGGGACAGTGAGACAGTAAAACAGTGAGACAGTGGGATAGTGGTCAGTAGGACAGTGGGACATTGGGACAGTGAGACAGTGGGAGAGTGAGACACGGACAGTGGGACAGTGAGACAGTGAGACCCAGGCAGTGGGATCCGGACAGCGAGAACGTGGGACAGTGAGACAGTGAGACAGTGAGACAGTGAGACAGTGAGACAGTGAGACAGTGGGGCAGTGAGACAGTGGGGCAGTGAGACAGTGAGACAGTGAGATAGTGGAACTCAGACACTTGGACAGTGAGACACAGTGCGACACAGTGAGACAGTGGGACCCGAAAGTGAGAGAGTGAGACGGTGGGAGAGTGAGACGGTGGGAGAGTGAGGCAGCGGCAGTGGGAGAGTGAGGCAGTGGGAGAGTGAGGCAGTGGGAGAGTGGGACACTGAGACATTGGGACAGTTCGACCCGGATAGTGGGACAGTGAGACAGTGGGACAGTGAGACCCGGACTGTGGGACAGTGAGACAGCGGGACAGTGGGACAATGAGAAGGTGAGACAGTGGGAGAGTGAGACAGTAGGACAGTGGGTCAGTGAGACAGTGCGACCCGGGCAGTGAGGCAGTGGGACCCGGACAGTGAGGCAGTGGGACCCGGACAGTGAGGCAGTGAGAGTGAGATAGTGGGACCCAGACAGTGGGAGTCGGACGGTGGGACAGTGGGACAGTGGGACAGTGGGTCAGTGGGTCAGTGAGACAGTGATACAGTGATACAGTGGGACATTGAGACAGTGGGAGCGTGAGACAGTGGGACAGTGGAACAGCGACAGTGCGACAGTGAGACCCGGGTAGAGAGACCCGGACAGCGAGACTGTGGGACACTGAGACACTGAGACTGAGACACTGAGACAGTGGGACGGTGGGACTCGGACACTGGGACAGTGGGACACAGTGAGACACAGTGAGTCAGTGGGACACGGACAGTGGAGCAGTGAGAGTGAGACAGTGGCACAGTGGGACAGTGACACAGTGGGAGAGTAAGGCAGTGAGAGAGTAAGACAGTGAGACCTGGGCAGTGAGGCGGTTGGACCAGGACAGCGAGACAGTGGAATAGTGAGACACTGGGACAGTGAGACAGTGAGACAGTGGGACAGTGAGACAGTGGGACCTGGACAGTGAGGCAGTGAGACAGTGGAACATTGGGACAGTGAGATGTGAGACAGTGAGACAGTGAGAGAGTGAGACAGTGAGACAGTGAGAGAGACACACAGTGGCACAGTGAGACAGTGGCACAGTGAGAAAGTGAGACAGTGGGACCCTGACAGTGAGACCCGGACAGTGAGGCTGTGGAACTAGGACAGCGAGGCAGTGGAATAGTGGGACACTGAGACAGTGGGACCCGGATAGTGAGACAGTGAAACAGTGGGACCCGGACAGTGAGACAATCGGACAGTGGAACAGAGAGACAGTGGGACAGTGGGACAGTGGGATCCAGACAGTGAGACAGTGGGACACAGACAGTGGGACAGTGAGACAGTGAGACAGTGGGACATTGAGACAGTGGGACATTGAGACAGTGGGACATTGAGACAGTGGGACAGTGAGACATTGGGACACTGGGACAGTGAGGCAGTGAGACAGTGGGACAGTGGGACAGTGAGACAGTGAGACAGTGAGACAGTGAGACAGTGGCACCGTGAGACAGTAAGACAGTGAGACAGTGGAACACGGACAGTGAGACAGTCGGACAGTGGAACAGAGAGACAGTGGGACAGTGGGATCCAGACAGTAAGACAGTGGGACACAGACAGTGGGACAGTGAGACAGTGGGACATTGAGACAGCGGGACATTGAGACAGTGGGGCAGTGGGGCAGTGGGGCAGTGGGACATTGAGACAGTGAGACAGTGAGACAGTGGGACAGTGGGACAGTGGGACAGTGGGACAGTGAGACATTGAGACAGTGGGACAGTGGGACACTGGGACAGTGAGACAGTGGAACAGTGAGGCAGTGGGACAGTGGGACACTGGGAGAGTGGGACAGTGAGATAGTGAGACAGTGGGACCGTAAGACAGTAAGACAGTGAGACAGTGGAACACGGACAGTGAGATATTGAGACAGTGGGGCATTGAGACAGTGGGACAGTGAGACAGTGGGACAGTGATACAGTGGGACCCGGATAGTGAGACAGTGAGCCAGTGGGACATTGAGACAGTGGGACAGTGAGACATTGAGACAGTGGAACAGTGGAACAGTGGGGCAGTGGGACAGTGAGACAGTAAATCAGTGAGACGGTGGGACAGTGGGACGTTGGACAGTGGGACACTGGGATAGTGAGACAGTGGGAGAGTGAGACACGGACAGTGGGACAGTGAGACCCGGGCAGTGGGATCCGGACAGCGAGAACGTGACAGTGGGACAGTGAGACAGTGAGATAGTGGGTCAGTGAGACAGTGAGACAGTGAGACAGTGGGACCCGGATAGTGAGACAGTGAGACAGTGAGCCAGTGGGACATTGAGACATTGAGACCGTGGGACAGTGGGACAGTGGGACAGTGAGACAGTGGGGCAGTGGGGCAGTGGGACAGTGAGACGGTAAAACAGTAAAACAGTGAGACAGTGGGATAGTGGTCAGTTGGACAGTGGGACACTGGGACAGTGAGACAGTGGGAGAGTGAGACACGGACAGTGGGACAGTGAGATAGTGAGACCCGGGCAGTGGGATCCGGACAGCGAGAACGTGGGACAGTGGGACAGTGAGACAGTGAGACAGTGAGACAGTGAGACAGTGGGTCAGTGGGTCAGTGGGTCAGTGGGTCAGTGGGTCAGTGGGTCAGTGGGACAGTGGGGCAGTGGGGCAGTGGGACAGTGAGACAGTAAAACAGTGAGACAGTAAAACAGTGAGACAGTTGGACAGTGGGACACTGGGACAGTGAGACACGGACAGTGGGACAGTGAGACAGTGAGACCCAGGCAGTGGGATCCGGACAGCGAGAACGTGGGACAGTGGGACAGTGAGACAGTGGGTCAGTGAGACAGTGAGACAGTGGGACCGTGAGACAGTGGGGCAGTGAGACAGTGAGACAGTGAGATAGTGGAACTCGGACACTGGGACAGTGCGACACAGTGAGACAGTGGGACCCGAAAGTGAGAGAGTGAGACGGTGGGAGAGTGAGACGGTGGGAGAGTGAGACGGTGGGAGAGTGAGACGGTGGGAGAGTGAGACGGTGGGAGAGTGAGACGGTGGGAGAGTGAGACGGTGGGAGAGTGAGACGGTGGGAGAGTGAGACGGTGGGAGAGTGAGACGGTGGGAGAGTGAGACGGTGGGAGAGTGAGACGGTGGGAGAGTGAGACGGTGGGAGAGTGAGACGGTGGGAGAGTGAGACGGTGGGAGAGTGAGACGGTGGGAGAGTGAGACGGTGGGAGAGTGAGACGGT